>NW_027363189.1:1527500-1591003 GCF_046119375.1 Phyllobates terribilis
CAAATAATTATTTCCCCCACTGTGTATATAATTATATATACAGTTATATGAAAAAGTTTGGGCACCCCTATTAATCTTAAGCTTAATGCTTTCTTAAAATTGGTGTTTTTGCAACAGCTATTTCAGTTTGATCTATGTAATAACTGTTGGACACAGTAATGTTTCTGCCTTGAAATGAGGTTTATTGTACAGAAAATGTGCAATCCGCATTATACAGGAAGAGGAGGTGAGCTGTGATATCACCTATTGTGAATGGTGGATCCTGTGTTATCTACTGTATATAGAGGTGTTATCAGTCATTGTACAGGAGGAGGTGAGCTGTGATCTCACCTATTGTGAATGGTGGATCCTGTGTTATCTACTGTATATAGAGGTGTTATCAGTCATTGTACAGGAGGAGGTGAGCTGTGATCTCACCTATTGTGAATGGTGGATCCTGTGTTATCTACTGTATATAGAGGTGTTATCATTCATTGTACAGGAGGAGGAGGTGAGCTGTGATATCACCTATTGTGAATGGTGGATCCTGTGTTATCTACTGTATATAGAGGTGTTATCAGTCATTGTACAGGAGGAGGTGAGCTGTGATCTCACCTATTGTGAATGGTGGATCCTGTGTTATCTACTGTATATAGAGGTGTTATCATTCATTGTACAGGAGGAGGAGGTGAGCTGTGATATCACCTATTGTGAATGGTGGATCCTGTGTTATCTACTGTATATAGAGGTGTTATCAGTCATTGTACAGGAGGAGGTGAGCTGTGATCTCACCTATTGTGAATGGTGGATCCTGTGTTATCTACTGTATATAGAGGTGTTATCATTCATTGTACAGGAGGAGGAGGTGAGCTGTGATATCACCTATTGTGAATGGTGGATCCCGTGTTACCTACTGTATATAGAGGTGTTATCAGTCATTGTACAGGAGGAGAAGGAGGTGAGCTGTGATCTCACCTATTGTGAATAGAGGATCCTGTGTTATCTACTGTATATAGAGGTGTCATCAGTCATTGTACAGGAGGAGGAGGAGGTGAGCTGTGATCTCACCTATTGTGAATGGTGGATCCCCTGTGTCATCTACTGTATATAGAGGTGTTATCATTCATTGTACAGGAGGAGGAGGAGGTGAGCTGTGATCTCACCTATTGTGAATGGTGGATCCTGTGTTATCTACTGTATATAGAGGTGTTATCAGTCATTGTACAGCATGAGGAGGTGAGCTGTGATATCACCTATTGTGAATGGTGGATCCTGTGTTATCTACTGTATATAGAGGTGTTATCAGTCATTATACAGGAGGAGGAGGTGAGCTGTGATATCACCTATTGTGAATGGTTGGTCCCCTGTGTCATCTACTGTACATAGGGGTGTTTTCAGTCATTGTACAAGAGGAGGAGAAGGAGGTGAGCTGTGATCTCACCTATTGTGAATAGAGGATCCTGTGTTATCTACTGTATATAGAGGTGTTACCAGTCATTGAACAGGAGGAGGAGGAGGTGAGCTGTAATACCACCTATTGTGAATGGTGGATCCTGTGTTATCTACTGTATATAGAGGTGTTATCATTCATTGTACAGGAAGAGGTGAGCTGTGATCTCACCTATTGTGAATGGTGGACCCTGTGTTATCTACTGTATATAGAGGTGTTACCAGTCATTGAACAGGAGGAGGAGGAGGTGAGCTGTAATACCACCTATTGTGAATGGTGGATCCTGTGTTATCTACTGTATATAGAGGTGTTATCAGTCATTGTACAGGAGGAGGAGTAGGTGAGCTGTGATATCACCTATTGTGAATGGTGGATCCTGTGTTACCTACTGTATATAGAGGTTATCAGTCATTGTACAGGAGGAGGAGGAGGTGAGCTGTGATCTCACCTATTGTGAATGGTGGATCCTGTGTTACCTACTGTATATAGAGGTGTTATCAGTCATTGTACAGGAGGAGGAGGTGAGCTGTGATCTCACCTATTGTTAATGGTGGATCCTGTGTAATCTACTGTATATATAGTTATCATTCATTGTACAGGCGGCGTAGATGAGCTGTGATCTCACCTATTGTGAATGGTGGATCCTGTGTTATCTACTGTATATAGAGGTGTTATCAGTTATTGTACAGGAGGAGGAGGAGGAGGAGAGCTGTGACATCACCTATTGTGAATGGTGGGTCCCCTGTGTCATCTGCTATATATAGAGGTGTTATCAGTCATTGTACAGCATGAGGAGGTGAGCTGTGATATCACCTATTGTGAATGGTGGGTCCTGTGTTATCTACTATATATAGAGGTGTTATCAGTCATTGTACAGGAGGAGGAGGAGGAGGAGAGCTGTGACATCACCTATTGTGAATGGTGGGTCCCCTGTGTCATCTGCTATATGTAGAGGTGTTATCAGTCATTGTACAGCATGAGGAGGTGAGCTGTGATATTTCCTTTTGTGAATGGTGGATCCTGTGTTATCTACTGTATATAGAGGTGTTATCATTCATTGTACAGGAAGAGGTGAGCTGTGATCTCGCCTATTGTGAATGGTGGATCCTGTGTTACCTACTGTATATAGAGGTGTTATCAGTTATTATACAGGGGGAGAAGGTGAGCTGTAATACCACCTATTGTGAATGGTGGGTCCCCTTTGTTATGTACTGTATATAGAGGTGTTATCCGTCATTGTATAGGAGGAGGAGGTGAGCTGTAATACCACCTATTGTGAATGGTGGAACCTGTGTTATCTACTGTATATAGAGGTGTCATCAGTCCTTGTACAGGAGGAGGAGGTGAGCTGTGATATCACCTATTGTGAATGGAGGATCCTGTGTTATCTACTGTATAAAAAGGTGTTATCAGTCATTGTACAGGAGGAGGAGGTGAGCTGTGATATCACCTATTGTGAATGGTGGATCCTGTGTTACCTACTGTATATAGAGGTGTTATCAGTCATTATACAGGGGGATGAGGTGAGCTGTGATACCACCTATTGTGAATGATGGGTCCCCTTTGTTATCTACTGTATAAAGAGGTGTTATCAGTCATTGTACAGGAGGAGGAGGAGGTGAGCTGTGATCTCACCTATTGTGAATGGAGGATCCTGTGTAATCTACTGTATATAGAGGTTTCATCAGTCATTGTACAGGAGGAGGAGGAGGTGAGCTGTGACATCACCTATTGTGAATGGAGGGTCCCCTGTGTCATCTACTGTATATAGAGGTGTTATCAGTCATTGTAGAGCATGAGGAGGTGTGCTGTGATATCACCTTTTGTGGATTGTGGATCCCGTGTTATCTACTGTATATAGAGGTGTTATCAGTAATTGTACAGTTGGAGAGGTGAGCTGTGACATCACCTATTGTGAATGGTGTGTTCCCTGTGTCATCTACTGTATATAGAGGTGATATCAGTCATTGTACAGGAGTTGGAGGAGGTGAGCTGTGATATCACCTATTGTGAAAGGTGGATCCTGTGTTATCTACTGTATAAAGAGGTGATATCAGTCATTGTAAAGGAGGAGGAGGTGAGCTGTGATCTCACCTATTGTGAATAGTGGATCCTGTGTTATCTACTGTACATAGAGGTGTTATCAGTCATTGTACAGGAGGAGGAGGAGGTGAGCTGTGATATCACCTATTGTGAATGGTGGATCCTGTGTTATCTACTGTATATAGAGGTGTTATCAGTCATTGTGCAGGAGGAGGAGGAGGTGAGCTGTAATACCACCTATTGTGATTGTTGGGTCCCCTGTGTTATCTACTGTATGTAGAGGTGTTATCAGTCATTGTACAGGAGGAGGAGGGGGTGAGCTGTGATCTTACCGATTGTGAATGGTGGATCCTGTGTAATCTAATGTATATAGAGGTGTTATCATTCATTGTACAGGAGGAGGAGGTGAACTGTGACATCACCTATTGTGAATGGTGGATCCTGTGTTATCTACTGTATATAGAGGTGTTATCATTCATTGTACAGGAGGAGGAGGTGAGCTGTGATATCACCTATTGTGAATGGTGGATCCTGTGTAATCTACTGTATATAGAGGTGTTATCAGTCCTTGTAGAGGAGGAGGAGGAGGTGAGCTGTGATGTCACCTATTGTGAATGGTGGATCCTGTGTAATCTACTGTATATAGAGGTGTTATCGTTCATTGTACAGGCGGCGTAGGTGAGCTATGATATCAACTATTGTGAAAGGTGGATCCTGTTATCTACTGTATATAGAGGTGTTATCAGTCATTGTACAGGAGGAGGAGGTGAGCTGTGATGTCACCTATTGTGAATGGTGGATCCTGTGTTATCTACTATATATAGAGGTGTTATCAGTCATTGTACAGGAGGAGGAGGAGATGAGCTGTGATCTCACTTATTGTGAATGGTGGATCCTGTGTAATCTACTGTATATAGAGTTGTTATCATTCATTGTACAGGAGGGGGAGGTGAGCTGTGATCTCACTTATTGTGAATGGTGGATCCTGTGTAATCTACTGTATATAGAGGTGTTATCGTTCATTGTACAGGAGCCGGAGGTGAGTTGTGATATCCCCTATTGTGAATGGTGGATCCTGTGTAATCTACTGTATATAGAGGTGTTATCGTTCATTGTACAGGAGGAGGAGGTGATCTGTGATATCGCCTATTGTGAATGGTGGGTCTCCTGTGTTACCTACTGTATATAGAGGTGTTATCAGTCATTGTACAGGAGGAGGAGGAGGTGAGCTGTGACATCACCTATTGTGAATGGTGGGTCCTCTGTGTCATCTACTATATATAGACGTGTTATCAGTCATTGTACAGGAGGAGGAGATGAGCTGTGATCTCACTTATTGTGAATGGTGGATCCTGTGTAATCTACTGTATATAGAGGTGTTAATAGTCATTGTACAGGAGGAGGAGGAGGTGAGCTGTGATATCACCTATTGTGAATGGTGGATCCTGTGTTATCTACTGTATATAGAGGTGTTATCAGTCATTGTACAGGGGAGGAGGTGAGCTGTAATACCACCTATTGTGAATGGTGGGTCCCCTGTGTTATCTACTGTATATAGAGGTGTTATCATTCATTGTACAGGAAGAGGTGAGCTGTGATCTCGCCTATTGTGAATGGTGTATCCTGTTTTATCTACTGTATATAGAGGTGTTATCAGTCATTGTACAGAGGAGGAGGTGAGCTGTGATCTCACCTATTGTGAATGGTGGATTCTGTGTAATCTACTGTATATAGAGGTGTTATCATTCATTGTACAGGAGGAGGGGGTGATCTGTGACATCACCTATTGTGAATGGAGGATCCTGTGTTACCTGCGGTACATAGATTTGTTATCAATCATTATACAGGAAGAGGAGGTGAGCTGTGATATCACCTATTGTGAATGGTGGGTCCTCTGTGTTATCTACTGTATATAGAGGTGTTATTAGTCATTGTACAGGAGGAGGAAGGGGTGAGCTGTGATCTCACCTATTGTGAATGTTGGATCCTGTGTTATCAGTCATTGTACAGGAGGAGGAGGAGGTGAGCTGTGATATCGCCTATTGTGAATGGTGGATCCTGTGTTAACTACTGTATATAGAGGTGTTATCAGTCATTGTACAGGAGGAGGAGTAGGTGAGCTGTGATATCACCTATTGTGAATTGTGGATCCTGTGTTACCTACTGTATATAGATGTGTTATCAGTCATTATACAGGGGGAGAAGGTGAGCTGTAATACCACCTATTGTGAATGGTGGGTCCCCTTTGTTATGTACTGTATATAGAGGTGTTATCTGTCATTGTATAGGAGGAGGAGGTTAGCTGTGATATCACTTATTGTGAATGGTGGATCCTGTGTTACCTACTGTATATAGAGGTGTTATCAGTCATTATACAGGAGGAGGAGGTGAGCTGTGATATCACCTATTGTGAATGTTTGGTCCCCTGTGTTAACTACTGTATATAGATGTGTTATCAGTCATTGTACAGGAGGAGGTGAGCTGTGATGACACTTATTGTGAATGGTGGATCCTGTGTTATCTACTGTATATAGAGGTGTTATCAGTCATTGTACAGGAGGAGAAGGTGAGCTGTGATATCACCTATTGTGAATGGTGGATCCTGTGCTATCTACTGTATATAGATGTGCTATCAGTCATTGTATAGGAGGAGGAGGGGGTGAGCTGTGATCTCACCTATTGTGAATGGTGGATCCTGTGTTATCTACTGTATATAGAGGTGTTATCAGTCATTATACAGGATGAGGAGGTGAGCTGTGATATCACCTATTGTGAATGGTGGGTCCCCTGTGTTATCTACTGTATATAGAGGTGTTATCAGTCATTGTACAGGAGGAGGTGAGGTGTTATCAGTCATTGTACAGTAGGAGGTGAGCTGTGATATCACCTATTGTGAATGGTGGGTCCCCTGTGTTATCTACTGTATATAGAGGTGTTATCAGTCATTGTACAGGAGGAGGAGGTGAGCTGTGATCTCACCTATTGTGAGTGGTGGATCCTGTGTTATCTACTGTATATAGAGGTGTTATCAGTCATTGTACAGGAGGAGGAGGGGGTGAGCTGTGATCTCACCTATTGTGAATGGTGGATACTGTGTTACCTACTGTATATAGAGGTGTTATCAGTCATTATACAGGAAGAGGAGTTGAGCTGTGATATCTATTGTGAATGGTGGATCCTGTGTTACCTACTGTATATAGAGGTGTTATCAGTCATTATAAAGGAGGAGGAGGAGGAGGTGAGTTGTGATCTCACCTATTGTAAATGGTGGATCCTGTGTTATCTACTGTATATAGAGGTGTTATCAGTCATTGTACAGGAGGAGGAGGGGGTGAGCTGTGATCTCACCTATTGTAAATGGTGGATCCTGTGTTATCTACTGTATATAGAGGTGTTATCATTTATTGTACAGGAGGATGAGGTGGTGAGCTGTGATCTCACCTATTGTAAATGGTGGATCCTGTGTTATCTACTGTATATAGAGGTGTTATCAGTCATTATACAGGAGGAGGAGGTGTGCTGTGATATCACCTATTGTGAATGGTGGATCCTGTGTAATCTACTATATATAGAGGTGTTATCAGTCATTGTACAGGAGGAGGAGGTGAGCTGTAATATCACCTATCGCCACGGAAGACTATCGCTGGGGGTTGTAGTCTTCAGTGGCGGTGACCCGGTCCGTGCCCAGGGCTTTCAAACCAGTGGCAGTCTTAGTGTAATAATTAGTGTCCGACTACGCTACCCGTGGATTGCGGTCAGTGGAGACCGCCGCTGTGCCGCAGACTGCTGATGTTGTATGCGCAGCCAAGTATGGGATAACTCCCCACGGGAGAAGCATTGCCTCAGGGCAGCTAGTGTGCATGATGGGAGTGATGGTGTGAGCGTCCCAGTACTAATGGTGCTGGTGCGGCGATGAAACACAGAGACGTGTGGTTGCAGTTTCCAATGCTTTACTCACAGTTCTTTACTGGTCCTAGTCACGTCTGTACCGGCGGTGACTGCCCAAGCCGTGCTGCGTCCACCAGGCAAGGGGCTCGACCAACTCCCAGGCAATTCCAGAGCGTGGCACAGGGCTCCCTTCTCTTTCTTGCTCTGGCCGTCCCCACCAGTGACCCACCTTTGTCCAGCTTCCTCGGGCCTTCTCTTGGCGAAACCTCTCTCCGGTTTCCCTGACCCTATGTGGTATGCTTTCCTGGTGGATGTAGTGAGGGGTCGCACCAAGATGTGGTCACAACCTTCGGTCTTTGGCTGAGGAATTTGTTGCCTCCACCAATTTGGGTTCCGGTACCCTGCTCTGCCAACCCTTCACCCGCACTCTCCTGGGCCTATGGGGTCCCTTCTTCTCTGGTGTCTCTGAGCCTCTCTTAATGTGCTGTTCCTTGTTTCCTTTCTGTTCCAGTTCCTTGCTGTTTCTGTTCCTCTCCTCTGGCTCTGGCCTCCACTCCAGGCCGGCCTCGTGGAGCTGGGCCCAGACTGAGCCACAGCTCCCTGTCAGCCCTCTCTGGCTGAACTCTCCTTCTCTCTTCTCCTCCTGACTGGACTGAACTGACTACTCTAAGATGGTGCCCACCTTATATACCTCCCTCTATGTGTGAGCCCAGGTGACTAGCAACCAATGGGCTCCTACCTATGCCCAGAGAGCCACCCCTATCTGCTCCTACACCACTGGGTTTTCCTCCCCCTCCCCACTCCAGCCAGGGACATGGTCAGTTGTGCCTACATATATATATAAATGGGAGCCCCGTAGAGCTGTCCCTCGGAAATGGGGTGTGTGTGGTGTATGCAGCTTACTGAGTCCTGGTCCACACTCCATCCTTACCCGGGAGTGGAATATCACACCTCTGGGTCGAGGTGCAATACCCCTGTAGCAGCCGAGCCCTCAGGGTGCTACACATGTATGACCGGCCGCTCTGTTAACTCCTCCTGGCGGAGGCAGGGTGCATGTATGACCGGCCGCTCTGTTAACTCCTCCTGGCGGAGGCAGGGTGCATGTATGACCGGCCGCTCTGTTAACTCCTCCTGGCGGTGGTCTTCTGGCTACAGGAATACTGAGGCCGCCAGTGGTGGTATCCGCTGCATAGGTTATGATTGATCTCATCTCTTCCAATCATCATGTAATTCACCAGATTTTTAATATACCGTATATACTCGAGTATAAGCCGAGTTTTTCAGCACATTTTTTGTTCTGATAAAGCCCCTCTCGGCTTATACTCTGGTATATACTCGAGTATATAGAAATTCTGGTGGTGGATAGTGCTGGGGGAGGTTGCGACGGTGGAGGAGCGGGGCACACGCAGTAGCCGCTGCTGCAGCTACCACGTGTGCCCGCGCTAAAGAGAAATTAATATTCCCTCTTCTCCACTCCCATGGGCGTGGAGAAGAATGAATATTCATTCTCTTTAGTAGCGGACACAGAGAAGCGTTGAGCCGCAGATCCTGCTGACAGTGCCCGCTACTAAAGAGAGTGCATATTCACTCTTCTCCACGCCCATAGTCCCGGGGTGGAGAGGAGTGAATGTGCCAGCAGCTCAGCGTCTGAGAGCGCATGGCAGTGACGTCATGCGCTGCTCAGATGCTGACATGAGCTGCTGCAGCAGAAAAGGACGCAGAGCAGAGGTGAGGAAGGAAGGTGAGTATAAGGGTATGTGCACATGGGCGTTATTGGCAGCGCTTTGAACGCAGCATACTTTATGCTGCGTCCAAAGCGCTGCACGCTGGTAAATCCGCATGTGTTCATTGAGCCATGCGGATTCACCGCATCCTATACATTGCACTGATAGAATTTCTCTTGCGGAGACTAGTGTCTCCGCAAGAGAAATTGACATACTGAGGTCTGGGAAGACGCGCCGCATGTCCGTGTCTGCGGGTGAGCCGCAGGTGTATGGAGACGCATAGTGGGCATGGGATCTGTATAAATCCCATCCACTATTCTATAACATCTGGCATCTGCGGATTGCACGCAGCGCAAGTGCGCAGCGTACAATCCGCAGCAATTACTGATTGTGTGCACGTACCTTCAGTGTTTGATTATTTTTTTGTGTGTGCAGTAATGCGGCCATGCATACCAGGATTGGGGAATGAGGGGGTCCATACATACCAGGATTGGGGATGGGAAGGCCATACATACCAGGATTGGGTATGAGGAGGCCATGCATACCAGGATTGGGGATGGGGGGCATACAATCCCGGATTGGGGGATGAGGGGGCCCACACATACCAGGATTGGGGATAGGGGTGCCATGCATACCAGGATTGGGGATGAGGAGGCCATGCATACCAGGATTGGGGATGAGGGGACCATACATACCAGGATTAGACATGAGGGTGCCATGCATACGAGGATTGGGGATGGGGGGGCATGCATACCAGGATTGGGGGATGAGGGGTACCGTACATACCAGGATTGGGGGATGAGGGGTGCCATACATACCTGGATTGGGGGATGAGGGCTGCCATGCATACCTGGATTGGGGATGAGGGCTGCCATGCATACCTGGATTGGGGATGAGGGCTGCCATGCATACCAGGATTGGGGATGAGGGGGGCATGTATACCAGGATTAGGGATGAGGGGGCCATGTACAACAGAATTGGGGATGAGGGTGCCATGCGTACCAGGATTGGGGATGAGGGGGCCATGCGTACCAGGATTGGGGATGAGGGGGCCATGCGTACCAGGATTGGGGATGAGGGGGCCATGCGTACCAGGATTGGGGATGAGGGAGCCATGCACAACAGAATTAGGGATGAGGGGTCCATGCATACCAGGATTGGGGATGAGGGGGCCATGCGTACCAGGATGGGGAAATTTACCAGTAGCTGCTGCATTTCCCAAATTAGGGTTTATACTCAAGTCAATAAGTTTTCCCAGTTTTTTGTGGTAAAATTAGGTGCCTTGGCTTATACTCGAGCATATACGGTAATTTATATTTCTATTTTTTCAGCGTTTTCAGATCTCTGCTTGCCATCAATGAATGAGAATATTCTTAATTACATCGCGAGGCATAAAATCTGTACAGCATATTGCGTAGACCCCAGTTAGTAAATGATTAGCAGTGAGAGGAATCCGGTCTGTGTAACAAACATGGTCCCATTCACTGAAAGCAAGCCGAGATATTGAAATCACTAATAATTCAGTTACTTTTTTGTTTTCCTCTTTTTCCAGCGCTCAGATTTTGAATGATCAGATGGTTATACTGAATGCATACGGGGGTCCGCAAGAAACGCCATCACTTGAGCCCCCCAAACCTGTCCCGGCGATCTGCGAGAAAGCCCCTTCCGCCGCCGCCAGGGACACCGTCCACTCATTCTCCGCGTACACGAGGATGAAGCCGGACTGGGCTCTGAAGTGAGTGAGACCGCGGTGCGCGGCACTGGGCGCGGGGGGTTCTGTAACCTCATCATACACTTTGTATCCAAGATCTCTGCTTTCTGTCACTGAATAGGAACATTTCACTTTCCATTAAGGTACTGAAAACCTGTGCAGCCCCGACACTTCTCACAGCTGAGGTTTTGCCTCTATATCATGTAACTTTAGGTGACACCAGCCACGGGCGATGGGCTTCCTGCCGCCGTGGTCGGTGTCTTTTGATAAAATCTCTTTTCCCCATACAGATGTCTTGACGACAACAACTGGGATGTGCATCAAGCAAAGAAAGTGTTTCATTACCTGAAGGTAAATGGTTTTATTAAGCAACCTACTTGCTGACTGTCTCCAGTGACCTGAAGCCGACACCTGCACTGTATCTCTGAAGGTCTTTGCATGTGTCCTGTGGAGGTGTTTAGAGGTTCAGTGCTGCCCTCTATTGGCCAGAGCTGATTACAGCTGCAAAGATCAGTTCTTGCTCTATGGAATCACTGTACATACAATATCTGGAGAAAAGTATGTGCCCCCTCCACATTCACCTCCAGGGAGCTCTCACCTCCCATCTTACACCCATAGACATTAATATGGAGTCGCTCCTCCACAGATAGAACGGCTTCTGCTCTTCTGGGAAGGATTTCTATAAGATTTTGGAGGCATTGGTGGGAATTGTTGCCCCTTTATCCAGAAGACATCACACCGCAACGGGACCAGATGTTACACCGGGGGATGATGGGGTCGGAAGTTATGCATGGGGGGCGATGGCACTGAATGTTATGCACAGCGGGGGGAAGGGCCAGACGTTATGCATCGGGGGTCGATGGGACCGGACGTTATGCACAGGAGGAGCAATGGGGCTGGATGTTATACACCAGGAAGGGGGGGGATGGGACCGGACATGATACATCCGGGGAGGGGACGAAATGGGGCAGGACATTATACACCGGGGGGGCAAGATGGTGCCGGACGTTATGCACAGGAGGAGCAATGGGGCTGGATGTTATACACCAGGAAGGGGGGAGATGGGACCGGACATGATACATCCGGGGAGGGGACGAGATGGGGCAGGACATTATACACCGGGGGGGGGCAAGATGGTGCCGGACGTTATGCACCGGGGGGGATGGTGGGGCCAGGTATTATTCTAGCTCACAGCTGGGGGTTCGGGGCGGGAGACCCCTCTATAATATCTATAAGCACTAATACGGTATATAGAGAGCAGTCGTCTTGATAAGAGAATCCATTTAATGTTTATCTCCATATAAATGGAGAACCCCTTTAAGAGCGCTCACCCCCTGACTGTATAAAGGGGTAAATGATGCTTCTGTCTGGTCTCCAGGTTTACACGTATGATTTGGTTTTCCTTTATTATCGGTTTCCCTTTACAGAGTCGGGGTGCCATTCCTCCGGAGGCCTTTGAAGTGAAGGCGCTGGCGGCCGCCATGTCTGGATAAGGTGTGCGAGGACGAGTCTCCGCTGATCCGACTTCTGGTTACACGGAGGAGATTCCTGATTTCTTTTGTCCTTCTGTTCATGTCCTCGTGTTTCTTGTCTGTTGTTCGGGGTCTTGTGGTACAAATGGTAAAATGTGGCCTCGTTCCTGTCGTGTAGACGGCACCAAAGGTTTCTGCAGAGAATCTGCAGCGTTCTGTTACTGCTGCTCTGTGAGAAGGAAATTGTGCGATGTGGACGGAGGAAATATTGTTTCTTGTATTATAGGGTTTTATGGCTTCACTTTTGTATAAAACATCCATTAAAGGAAGCGTTCTGTTACTAGATGTTATATTGTGTGACTCCACCGCGCCCACGACTCACGCTCTACACCCGTCCTCACTATTGTGTGACTCCACCGCACCCACGACTCACGCTCTACACCCGTCCTCACTATTGTGTGTTACCACCGCACCCACGACTCACGATCTACACCCGTCCTCACTATTGTGTGTTACCACCGCACCCACGACTCACGATCTACACCCGTCCTCACTATTGTGTGACTCCACCGCACCCACGACTCACGATCTACACCCGTCCTCACTATTGTGTGACTCCACCGCGCCCACGACTCACGATCTACACCCGTCCTCACTATTGTGTGACTCCACCGCACCCACGACTCACGATCTACACCCGTCCTCACTATTGTGTGACTCCACCGCGCCCACGACTCACGATCTACACCCGTCCTCACTATTGTGTGACTCCACCGCGCCCACGACTCACGATCTACACCCGTCCTCACTATTGTGTGACTCCACCGCACCCACGACTCACGATCTACACCCGTCCTCACTATTGTGTGTTACCACCGCGCCTACGACTCACGATCTACACCCGTCCTCACTATTGTGTGACTCCACCGCACCCACGACTCACGATCTACACCCGTCCTCACTATTGTGTGTTACCACCGCGCCCACGACTCACGATCTACACCCGTTCTCACTATTGTGTGTTACCACCGCGCCCACGACTCACGATCTACACCCGTCCTCACTATTGTGTGACTCTACTGCGCCCATGACTCACGATCTACACCCGTCCTCACTATTGTGTGAATCCACCGCGCCCACGACTCACGATCTACACCCGTCCACACTATTGTGTGAATCCACCGCGACCACGACTCACGCTCTACACCCGTCCTCACTATTGTGTGAATCCACCGCGCCCACGACTCACGATCTACACCCGTCCTCACTATTGTGTGAATCCACCGCGCTCACGATCTACACCCGTCCTCACTATTGTGTGAATCCACCACGCCCACCACTCACGCTCTACACCCGTCCTCACTACTGTGACACTACCGCGCCCACGACTCACGATCTACACCCGTCCTCACTATTGTGTGACTCCACCGCACCCACGACTCACGATCTACACCCGTCCTCACTATTGTGTGTTACCACCGCGCCTACGACTCACGATCTACACCCGTCCTCACTATTGTGTGACTCCACCGCACCCACGACTCACGATCTACACCCGTCCTCACTATTGTGTGTTACCACCGCGCCCACGACTCACGATCTACACCCGTTCTCACTATTGTGTGTTACCACCGCGCCCACGACTCACGATCTACACCCGTCCTCACTATTGTGTGACTCTACCGCGCCCACGACTCACGATCTACACCCGTCCTCACTATTGTGTGAATCCACCGCGCCCACGACTCACGATCTACACCCGTCCTCACTATTGTGTGAATCCACCGCGCTCACGATCTACACCCGTCCTCACTATTGTGTGAATCCACCACGCCCACCACTCACGCCCTACACCCGTCCTCACTACTGTGACACTACCGCGCCCACGACTCACGATCTACACCCGTCCTCACTATTGTGTTACCACCGCACCCACGACTCACAATCTACACCCGTCCTCACTATTGTGTGTTACCACCGCGTCCATGACTCGCGCTCTACACCCGTCCTCACTATTGTGTGTTACCACCACATCCACGACTCACGATCTACACCCGTCCTCACTATTGTATGATACCACCGCGCCCACGACTCACGCTCTACACCCGTCCTCACTATTGTGTTACCACCGCGTCCACGACTCATGATCTACACCCATCCTCACTATTGTGTACCACCATGTCCACGCCTCACAATCTACACCCGTCCTCACTATTGTGATACCACCGCGTCCACGACTCACGCTCTACACCCGTCCTCACTATTGTATGATACCATCGGGTCCACGACTCACGATCTACACCCGTCCTCACTATTGTGTGTTACCACCGCGTCCACGACTCACGATCTACACCCGTCCTCACTATTGTGTGTTACCACCGCGCCCACGACCTCACGATCTACACCCGTTCTCACTATTGTGTGTTACCACCGTGCCCACGACTCACGATCTACACCCGTCCTCACTATTGTGATACCACCATGTCCACGACTCACGCTCTACACCCGTCCTCACTATTGTGTGATACCACCGCGTCCACGACTCACGCTCTACACCCGTCCTCACTATTGTATGATACCACCGGGTCCACGACTCACGATCTACACCCGTTCTCACTATTGTGTGTTACCACTGCGCTCACGATCTACACCCGTCCTCACTATTGTGTGTTACCACCGCGCCCACGACCTACACCCGTCCTCACTATTGTGATACCACCGGGTCCACGACTCACGATCTACACCCGTCCTCACTATTGTGTGTTACCACCGCGTCCATGACTCACGCTCTACACCCGTCCTCACTATTGTATGATACCACCGCGCCCACGACTCACGATCTACACCCGTCCTCACTATTGTATGATACCACCGCATCCACGACTGACGATCTACACCCGTCCTCACTATTGTGTGACTCCACCGCGCCCACGACTCACGCTCTACACCCGTCCTCACTATTGTGTGTTACCACCACATCCACGACTCACGATCTACACCCGTCCTCACTATTGTATGATACCACCGCGCCCACGACTCACGCTCTACACCCGTCCTCACTATTGTGTGTTACCACCGCGTGCACGACTCGTGATCTACACCCGTCCTCACTATTGTGTACCACCATGTCCACGCCTCACGATCTACACCCGTCCTCACTATTGTGATACCACCGCGTCCACGACTCACGCTCTACACCCGTCCTCACTATTGTATGATACCATCGGGTCCACGACTCACGATCTACACCCGTCCTCATTATTGTGTGTTACCACCGCGTCCACGACTCACGATCTACACCCGTCCTCACTATTGTGTTACCACCGCGCCCACGACTCACGATCTACACCCGTCCTCACTATTGTGTTACCACCGCGCCCATGACTCACGATCTACACCCGTCCTCACTATTGTGATACCACCATGTCCACGACTCACGCTCTACACCCGTCCTCACTATTGTGTGTTACCACCCCGTCCACGACTCATGATCTACACCCGTCCTCACTATTGTGACACTACCGCGTGCACGACTCACGATCTACACCTGTCCTCACTATTGTGTGTTACCACCGCGTCCACGACTCACGATCTACAATCGTCCTCACTATTGTGATACCACCGTGTCCACGACTCACGATCTACACCCGTCCTCACTATTGTGTTACCACCATGTCCACGCCTCACGCTCTACACCCGTCCTCACTATTGTGATACCACCACGTCCACGACTCACGCTCTACACCCGTCCTCACTATTGTGATACCACCGTGTCCACGACTCACGCTCTACACCCGTCCTCACTATTGTGATACCACCGCGTCCACGACTCACGCTCTACACCCGTCCTCACTATTGTGATACCACCGCGTCCACGACTCACGATCTACACTCGTCCTCACTATTGTGATACCATCGCGTCCACGACTCACGATCTACACCCGTCCTCACTATTGTGATACCGCGTCCACGACTCACGCTCTACACTCGTCCTCACTATTGTGATACCACCGCGTCCACGACTCACGGTCTACACTCGTCCTTACTATTGTGGTACCACCGCGTCCACGACTCACGATCTACACTCGTCCTCACTATTGTGATACCACCGTGTCCACGACTCACGATCTACACCCGTCCTCACTATTGTGATACCACCGCGTCTACGACTCACGATCTACACCCGTCCTCACTATTGTGACACTACCGGGTCCACGACTCACGCTCTACACCCGTGCTCACTATTGTGATACCACCGTGTCCACGACTCACTATCTACACGTGCATTTCGTATGGAGGAAATAGTTTCTTGAATTATAGGGTTTTAAGACTTCAGAGCGAATGTTCACTTTTGTATAAAACATCCATTAAAGGTTCTGTTACTAGATGTGATTATATTGTGTGACAACACAGAGTCCACGCCTCACGCTCTACACCCGTCCTAACTATTGTGTTTCCACCATGTCCATGCCTCACGCTCTACACCCGTCCTCACTATTGTGCTACCACCATGTCCATGCCTCACGCTCTACACCCGTCCTCACTATTGTGCTACCACCATGTCCACGCCTCACGCTCTACACCCGTCCTAACTATTGTGCTACCACCATGTCCATGCCTCACGCTCTACACCCGTCCTCACTATTGTGATACCACCATGTCCACGCCTCACGATCTCACCCGTCCTCACTATTGTGATACCACCATGTCCACGCCTCACGCTCTACACCCGTCCTCACTATTGTGATACCACCATGTCCACGCCTCACGCTCTACACCCGTCCTCACTATTGTGATACCACCATATCCACGCCTCACGATCTCACCCATCCTCACTATTGTGATACCACCATGTCTACGCCTCACGCTCTACACCCGTCCTCACTATTGTGATACCACCATGTCCACGCCTCACGCTCTACACCCGTCCTCACTATTGTGATACCACCATGTCCACGCCTCACGATCTCACCCGTCCTCACTATTGTGATACCACCATGTCCACGCCTCACGATCTCACCCGTCCTCACTATTGTGATACCACCATGTCCACGCCTCACGCTCTACACCCGTCCTCACTATTGTGATACCACCATGTCCACGCCTCACGCTCTACACCCATCCTCACCATTGTGATACCACCATGTCCACGCCTCACGCTCTACACCCGTCCTCACTATTGTGATACCACCATGTCCACGCCTCACGCTCTACATCCGTCCTCACTATTGTGATACCACCATGTCCACGCCTCACGCTCTACACCCGTCCACGCCTCACGCTCTACACCCGTCCTCACTATTGTGATACCACCATGTCCACGCCTCACGCTCTACACCCGTCCTCACTATTGTGATACCACCATGTCCACGCCTCACGATCTCACCCGTCCTCACTATTGTGATACCACCATGTCCACGCCTCACGCTCTACACCCGTCCTCACTATTGTGATACCACCGTGTCCACGCCTCACGCTCTACACCCGTCCTCTCTATTGTGATACCACCATGTCCACGCCTCACGCTCTACACCCGTCCTCACTATTGTGATACCACCATGTCCACGCCTCACGATCTCACCCATCCTCACTATTGTGATACCACCATGTCTACGCCTCACGCTCTACACCCGTCCTCACTATTGTGATACCACCATGTCCACGCCTCACGCTCTACACCCGTCCTCACTATTGTGATACCACCATGTCCACGCCTCACGATCTCACCCGTCCTCACTATTGTGATACCACCATGTCCACGCCTCACGATCTCACCCGTCCTCACTATTGTGATACCACCATGTCCACGCCTCACGCTCTACACCCGTCCTCACTATTGTGATACCACCATGTCCACGCCTCACGCTCTACACCCGTCCTCACTATTGTGATACCACCATGTCCACGCCTCACGCTCTACACCCGTCCTCACTATTGTGATACCACCATGTCCACGCCTCACGCTCTACATCCGTCCTCACTATTGTGATACCACCATGTCCACGCCTCACGCTCTACACCAGTCCTCACTATTGTGATACCACCATGTCCACGCCTCACGCTCTACACCGGTCCTCACTATTCTGTGATAACACAGGCGCTTAGTGCACCTTTGGCGAGGCCAAACATTTAAAACGAGTCTGACAGCACAGAACGACTGTTTAAACCAAGCACCGGCCCTCGGTGCACCGTGATTTGGCCAAACATTGCTCTATGAAGCCAGAGCTATCATCAAAGGTGGGGGGGGGCGAGGTGTGCAAATGGAGAGAAAACAAGCACGTGGGAAGGCGACCTTCAATGTTTGGCTGCACCATGATGCACTAAGCGCCTGCGCTTGGTTTGAACAGTCATTCTGTGCTGACTCCCTTTTAGGTTGACTGCACAAGTCCATCAAGTTCAACCAGTACAATAACACGTTGATCTAGAGCAGTGTTCCCCAAACCCCATCCTCACGGCCCCCCACAGGTCACGTTTTCAGGATTTCCATAGTGTTGCACAGGTGAGAGAATTCCTGATGTCTTGATGATACTTCCATCACCTGTGTAACACTAAGGAGATCCTGAAAACATGACCTGTGGGGCCATGAGGACTGGAGTTTGGGAAACACTGATCTAGAGGAAAGAAAACAAAAACCCCGGGAGACAGATGCTAATTGCCCCATATCAGGGGAAAATTCCTTCCTGACTCCACAAACGGCAATCAGGCGAGTTCCCTGGATCACCATCATCACACAATCTAGAAACTATAAGATTATATTCTTCAAGAAAGGTGTCCAGGCCCTCCTTGTATACTGGTAGTGAATCCACCATGACAGCATCATGTGACAGAGAGATCCATAGTCTTAATGCTCTTACAGTAAAGAATCCCCGTCTGTTATTATGATTAGACTAGATGGTGGCCCGATTCTAATGCATCGGGTATTCTAGAATAGGTATGCGGCCGACCGGGCGCAATCAGCAGAGCTGTGTTTCAATTTTGCGGCAAAATCGCTGATTGGTCGAGGCCGGCAACCGTAACCAATCAGCAAAGCGGTGTTAAAATTTGGCGCCTATATCGCAGATTGGTCGCGAGTAATCAGCACAGCGGTGTTTAAATTTGGCACTAATAATGCTGATTATTCGAGACCGGTAACCGCGACCAATCAGCAGAGCGGTGTTTAAATTTGGCGCCAATTTCGCTGCTTGGTCGCGGCCGGCCACCGCGACCAATCAGCGAAGCGGTGTTTAAATTTGGCACCAATATGGCTGATTGGTCACGGCCGGCGGCCTCGACCAATCAGCAGAGCGTTTAAATTTGGTGCCAATTTCGCTGCTTGGTCGCGGCCGGCCACCGCGACCAATCAGCGAAGCGGTGTTTAAATTTGGCACCAATACTGCTGATTGATCTCGGCCGGCGGCCTCGACCAATCAGCAGAGCGGTGGTTGAATTTTGCGCCAAAATCGCTTAGTCGCGGGCGGCGGCCGCGACCAATCAGCAAACCGTGTTAGTGAGGACTGGAGAGCATGTTTAAATTTGGCGCCAAAATCGCTAATTAATCGCGGCTGACGGCCGCGACCAATCAGCAGAGCGTTGTTTAAATTTGGCACAAAATAACGCAGATTGGTCGCGGCCGGTGGTTGCGACCAATCAGCAGAGTGAGGTTTAAATTTGGCCCCAATACTGCTGATTGATCTCGGCCAGCGACCGCGATCAATCAGCAGAGCGGTGTTTAAATTTGGCGCCAAAATCGCTGATTGGTCGCAGCTGGAGTCCGCGACCAATCAGCAGAGCGTTGTTTAAATTTGGCGCCAATCTCGGTGATTGGACGCGTCTGGCGTCCGCATCCAATCAGCACAGCGGTGTTTAACTTTAGCGCCAAGATCACTGATTGGTCGCGCTCTCTGCACGCGACCAATCAGCGAATCGTATTGGTGAGGAGCGGGGAGCGGAATCGTATTAGTGAGGACCGGGGAGCGCCGCTGCCTGTGCGGCTACTTCCACTGCGAGAACCCGGGACATGAGCGGGCGCTCGCAGCAGAAATATCCCGACCGGCAGCGCCGCTCCCCGGTCCTCCCTTCACACCCTAGCCGCTGATGTCTCCACAGTATCCGCATGGTGTTACAAAGGTCCGGACATTTGTGTTAAAAATCGCTGATTGGTCGCTGGCGCTGCCCGCGACCAATCACCGATTTGGGTGCCAAATTCAAATATCGACCGCGACCAATCAGCACAGCGGTGTTTAAATGTGGAGCCAAGATCGGTGATTGGTCGCGGCCGATATTTAAATTTGGCGCCCAAATCGGTGATTGGTCGCGGGCAGCACCAGCGATCAATCAGCGATTTTTAACACAAATGTCCGGACCTTTGTAACACCATGCGGATACTGTGGGGACATCAGCGGTTAGGGTGTGAAGGGAGGACCGGGGAGCGGCGCTGCGGGTCGGGATACTTCTGCTCCGAGCGCCTGCTCATGTCCCGGGTTCTCGGAGCGGAAGTAGCTGCACAGGCAGCGCCGCTGACATCCATGCGGCTAGGGCGTGAAGGGAGGACCGGGGAGCGGCGCTGACATCCAATTGGTCGTGGCCGGTATTTAAATGTGCCGCACAAATCGTTGATTGGTCGCGGACTTGGCCCGCGACCAATCACTGATCTTGCGGCCAAAGTGAAACACTACTGTGCTGATTGGTCTCGGACGCTGCCCGCGACCAATCACCGATTTGGGCACCAAATTTAAATATCGGTCGCGACCAATCACAGATCTTTGCTCCACATTTAAACACCGCTGTGCTGATTGGTCGCGGCCGATATTTAAATGTGGCGCCCAAATCGGTGATTGGTCGCGGGCAGCGTCGGCGACCAATCAGCACAGCGGTATTTAACTTTTGCGCTAAGATCAGTGATTGGTCGGGTCCGAAGACCGCGACCAATAATCGAATCGTCTTGGTGAGGACCGGGGAGCAGCGCTGCCTGTGCGGCTACTTATGCTGCGAGAACCCGGGACATAGCGGGCGCTCGCAGCAGAAGTATCCCGACCCGCAGCGCCGCTCCCCGGTCCTCCCTTCCGCATGGAGGTCAGCGGCGCCGGCGGTCCTTCCCCTGCTACCGGCCGGGAGATGAGCGCCTCGCGCCGCTCATCTCCCGGCTGCATCTCCGTCCCGCAGATGGGTCCGGCGGTCGGGTTCCTTCTGCTGTTGCCGGCCGGGAGATGAGCCGCTAACTGCCGCCATCTTTTTTCAGAAATCCCGCGGCGTTGATTGACCGCTGCCGGACCAATGAGCGACGCGGGATTTCCTTGACTGACTGACTGACTGACTGAATTATATATATAGAAGATGGAGAGGACGCCTCCTTGTCATTGTTGCAGATCAAGGTGTAGAAAGATCATCAGAAAATCTGGGTCCTGTCCCCTCATCCATTTCTCCATTGTAATGAGATTTCCCGTCAGCCGTCTTTTCTCCAAACTGAATAACCCCCAGTCTGATCCCTCGTCCTCTGCAGTCACTCATTCCCTTCATCACCTTGGTTGTTCTGCACCCGCTCTAGTTCATCTATATCTTCCTTATAGACTGGAGCCCAAAATTGTCCCCAGTCCTGTGTGGCCGCAATAGGGACTTGTATAAAGGCAGAAGGACGTTCTCCTCAGGAGCAGCTCGGCCTCTTTTAATGCATCCCATCATTTTATTTGCCGGCCACTGGTCACTAAAGTGGACTTCAACTTCCGCCCATACACGCAAGTCTATAGCGACTATTTTACCCATTGTTTTACCATTTAGTACATAATTGTACGTTTTATTTCCTCAACCCAAGTCATTGATGTTACATTCTAGGTACCTGCAGCCAACACTAGGGGGAGTTCTTTGCATTCTGTTTATATAAGGAACACAAATCTGTATGCATGTGGCACCCTCTAGTGGTGGCTATGAGCAAAGCAGAAAGAAATTTATAATTTACATGGGGAATTTTGATGCTATTAAAAAATAATATAGCACAGAACAACCTAAAAGTTACAAATATTCTGCATGATAGCCATAGGAAGTAATAGGGCATATAGAGAGGCTTTTAAGCAGAACAGACAAGCTGGTGTCGTACTAATAAAGGGAGCATGACCAACCCCCATTAAATGCCATCACTGCCCCCCATCCCCTTATAGGGGGGGGGGTATATAAAAGTAGACAACCCCTTTAAGCATCAGGTCTCTATAACAGATTGTAAAAGCTCCTCGTGGGGTGATTGTATTACACCGTAATGAATCATCTCAGGCGCAGTTTTTACATCATAAGAAAATCAAAAAGCCGCTAATTCCATCTTTAATGAGGAGAAAGGTAAATTATCTATATATATATAATCGTCTTATCCCATCTGTCTGTCTGTCTGTCTGTCTGTCCAGGAAATCCCGCGTCGCTCATTGGTCCGGCAGCGGCCAATCAGCGCTGTGGGATTTCTGAAAAAAGATGGCGGCCGTTAGCGGCTCATCTGGGGGACGGAGCTGAGCGGCGATGCAGCCGGGAGATGAGCTCCGCGAGGCGCTCATCTCCCGGCCAGCAACAGCAGAAGGAACCCGACCGCCGGACCCATCTGCGGGACGGAGATGCAGCCGGGAGATGAGCGGCGCAAGGCGCTCATCTCCCGGCTGGTAGCAGCGGAAGGACCGCCGGTGCCACTGACCTCCATGCGGAAGGGAGGACCGGGGAGCGGCGCTGCGGGTCGGGATACTTCTGCTGCCAGCGCCCACTATGTCCCGGGTTCTCGCAGCGTAAGTAGCCGCACAGGCAGCAGCGCTCCCCGGTCCTCACCAAGAAGATTCGATGATTGGTCGCGGTCTTCGGACCCGACCAATCACTGATCTTGGCTCCACATTTAAACACCGCTGTGCTGATTGGTCGGCGACGCCGCCCGCGACCACTCACCGGTTTGGGAGCCACATTTAAATATCGGCAGCGACCAATCAGCACAGCGGTGTTTAAATGTGGAGCCAAGATCGGTGATTGGTCGCGGCCGATATTTAAATTTGGCGCCCAAATCCGTGATTGGTCGCGGGCAGAGTCCGCGACCAATCAGCACAGTAGTGTTTAACTTTGGCCGCAAGATCAGTGCTTGGTCGCGGGCCAAGTCCGCAACCAATCAACGATTTGTGCGGCACATTTAAATAGCGGCCGCGACCAATTGGACCCGCAGCGCCGCTCCCCGGTCCTCCCTTCACGCCCTAGCCGCATGGATGTCAGCATTTGTGTTAAAAATTGCTGATTGGTCGCTGGCGCTGCCCGCAACCAATCACCGATTTCGGCGCCAAATTTAAATATCGGCCGCGACCAATCACCGATCTTGGCTCCACATTTAAACACCGCTGTACTGATTGGTCGCGGACGCTATTTAAATGTGCCGCCCAAATCGGTGATTGGTCGCGCACAGCGTCGGCGACCAATCAGCACAGTGGTGTTTAACTTTAGCGCCAACATCACTGATTGGTCGCGCTCTCCGCACGCGACCAATCAGCGAATCGTATTGGTGAGGAGCGGGGAGCGGAATCGTATTAGTGAGGACCGGGGAGCGCCGCTGCCTGTGCGGATACTTCCACTCCGAGAAGCCGAGAGCGGTGTTTAAATGTGGAGCCAAGATCGGTGATTGGTCGCGGCCGATATTTAAATTTGGCGCCCAAATCGGTGATTGGTCGCGGGCAGCGCCAGCGACCAATCAGCGATTTTTAACACAAATGTCCGGACCTTTGTAACACCATGCGGATACTGTGGGGACATCAGCGGCTAGGGTGTGAAGGGAGGACCGGGGAGCGGCGCTGCGGGTCGGGATACTTCTGCTGCGAGCAGTCGCTCATCTCTCGGCTTCTTGCAGTGGAAGTATCCGCACAGGCAGCGGCGCTCCCCGGTCCTCACCAATACGATTCGCTGATTGGTGAAGAGCTGGAAGGCAGCAACGAGACGAGAGGGGGCTCACGGGGAAAGAAAGGGTTAACGTCCGGCCCCGGCAGGCAGCGCTGACAAGGGGCGATGGATGCTATATGCTGGGAAACCTTCCATCATGGGGACATTCTGCATCTGGGGGTCTTCAGGGGAACTCGTCAAGATCCTGAGGCCCCAAAGGACGAGAGGCTGAAATACAGATTCAGTGCAGGTATAACACACGGACGCCCTGCAAAGGCTACGGGGATTTAGGGTTACTGCAGGGTAATGGGGGGGTTTTCAGGAATGATTGACTAATAAGGGGTTAAGCACATATGTGCTGCTCAGCGAGAGCTCATTGATGGGAACAGCTGATTTTTCAGGGCAAATTCAATATTGGAGCCCATTAGTGACCTGTCCACCTTTCCAAGTTGTACACAATTTTAATTTATTTTATCTTTTTACATAAGACTTTAAAATGCTGATTACTCACAGCCACCACTAGGGGGAGCTCAGTGCATACAACACACCACAGGCGCCCTCTAGTGGTGACCGCAGGCAGCATGAAGCTCATTATATACAGCAGGTGCCCTCCAGTGGTGGCTGCAGCTAGCGCAGAGTTCAGTGCATACAACATACCGTAGGCGCCCTCTAGTGGTGGCTGCTGGCAACGCAGAGCTCTGTCCATACAACAGCGCAGGCAATGCAGAGCTCAGCGCATACACCACAGGCGCCCTCTAGTGGAGGCTGCTGGCAGCGCAGATCTCAGTGCATACACCACAGGCACCCTCTAGTGGAGGCTGCTGACAGCGCAGATCTCAGTGCATACACCACAGGTGCCCTCTAGTGGAGGCTGCTGGCAGCGCAGATCTCAGTGCATACACCACAGGCACCCTCTAGTGGAGGCTGCTGACAGCGCAGATCTCAGTGCATACACCACAGGTGCCCTCTAGTGGAGGCTGCTGGCAGCGCAGATCTCAGTGCATACACCACAGGCGCCCTCTAGTGGAGGCTGCTGGCAGCGCAGATCTCAGTGCATACACCACAGGCGCCCTCTAGTGGAGGCTGCTGACAGCGCAGATCTCAGTGCATACAACACATCACAGGCACCCTCTAGTGGTGGCTGCTGGCAGCGCAGAGCTCAGTGCATACACCACAGGCGCCCTCTAGTGGTGGCTGCTGACAGCGCAGAGCACAGTGCATACACCATACCACAGGCGCCCTCTAGTGGTGGCTGCTGGCAGCGCAGAGCACAGTGCATACATCATACCACAGGCGCCCTCTAGTGGTGACTGCTGGCAGCGCAGATCTCTGTGCATACACCACAGGCTCCCTCTAGTGGTGGCTGCTGGCAGTGCAGAGCACAGTGCATACACCATACCACAGGCGCCCTCTAGTGGTGACTGCTGGCAGCGCAGATCTCTGTGCATACACCACAGGCGCCCTCTAGTGGTGACTGCTGGCAGCGCAGATCTCAGTGCATACACCACAGGCGCCCTCTAGTGGTGGCTGCTGGCAGCGCAGATCTCAGTGCATACACCACAGGCGTCCTCTAGTGGAGGCTGCTGGCAGTGCAGATCTCAGTGCATACACCACAGGCGCCCTCTAGTGGTGGCTGCTGGCAGCGCAGATCTCAGGGCATTCACCACAGGCATCCTCTAGTGGAGGCTGCTGGCAGCGCAGAGCTCAGTGCATACACCACAGGCATCCTCTAGTGGTTACTGCAGGCAGTGCGGAGCTCAGTACATACAACAGGCGTCCTCTAATGGTGACCGCTGGCTGCATGGAGCTCAGTACATAACGAAAGTGCCCTCCAGTGGTGGCAGCAGCCAGCGCAGAGTTCAGTGCATACAACATACCGCAGGCGCCCTCTAGTGGTGGCTGCTGGCAGCGCAGAGCTCTGTCCATACAACAGCACAGGAAAGGCACAGCTCAGTGCATACAACAGCACAGGTGCCCTCTAGTGGTGGCTGATGGTGGTATGGAGCTCAGTGCATTCAACATACCACAGGTGCCCTCTAGTGGTGGCTGCTGGCAGTGCAGATCTCAGTGCATACACCACAGGTGCCCTCTAGTGGAGACTGCTGGCAGCGCACAGCTCAGTGCATACACCACAGGCGCCCTCTAGTGGAGACTTCTGGCAGAGCAGAGCTCAGTGCATACACCACAGGTGCCCTCTAGTGGAGGCTGCTGGCAGTGCAGATCTCAGTGCATACACCACAGGTGCCCTCTAGTGGAGGCTGGTGGCAGTGCAGATCTCAGTGCATACACCACAGGTGCCCTCTAGTGGAGGCTGCTGGCAGTGCAGATCTCAGTGCATACACCACAGGTGCCCTCTAGTGGAGGCTGCTGGCAGCGCAGAGCTCAGTGCATACACCACAGGCGCCCTCTAGTGGAGACTGCTGGCAGCGCAGAGCTCAGTGCATACACCACAGGTGCCCTCTAGTGGAGGCTGCTGCCAGCGCAGAGCTCAGTGCATACACCACTGGTGCCCTCTAGTGGTGGCTGCTGGCAGCACCTTAATTCTTGTATTAGAAGACAGACTTTAGACATAGTAAATAAATTGGTGCAGATTCCTGAACATTCACATCACACTGAACCACATGATCAGAAACTGGCACCTGAGATTTTTCTTGCTTCCAGGCTGAAAGTTGAGTACCAGGGGCCCCTAATGTTACAGCCCACCCGTCCATAGCTCTGATCACTGCTCTGCTGAAGGGGATGGGTGGTCTCATTTCTGCAGGGAGAAGTGCAGCTGCTGGCAGCAAAGTCCAACACCCGCCCTGTATAGCGCCTTATAATAGGAGCCGTATACGATACCTGCGCCCCCCAATGCAGAGCGGAAACCATCTGCACGGCCCTGTCCTGTGACCAGCCTGATCCCCACCGTCCACAATCTCTACAGTCTGGATCTAAATATCTGGCCATTAATCCCTACAGCTCATAGTATCATTTGCAGGGGCAAATTCTATCCCTCCGTTCAGTTTCTGGGAAAGCTGAGTGATGAGCAATATGGCCGCCCTGACTGCTCCCACATAGGTGCACTGAGCGATACACAGAGCCGATCAGCCATCTCCCATGGTAAATGTATGGCGGCCGTATTCTGCCCTCATCCAGCTCATTGGACGCGATATAGAAAAGCGACGCCTTCATAGAAAACAACCGAAATTACATAATGTATTAGTGCAAGTCAAACTAAAGTCAAGGAGCTGTCCGGGCATGCTGGGAGTTGTAGTTTCACAACAACCAGAGACCGTTGCCCTGTGACTTACCCTTATACGGCAACAAGGCGTAGTGCAGCATCATACAGGTAAAATCTATAGGAAATGCTGTTATCACCTCCAGAGCAGCAATCGCAAGTCTGCCAGATTCCTCCTAGCTTCTCAGGCTTCGTGAACCCCCCCCTCCGCCCTGCGGCCCACCCCTGGTGGTCTCACATAGCGCATGCTCTGCTGCGGGGCATTGGGGGAGGTGCAGTGTTTCCACCAGATCACACAGGACAGATTATTCCATATGATTATTATTATTATAAACCATTTCTCATATTTGTTACATATTTTACATGGTACAAGATCAGACAAATCAGACTGATGAGAGAAGAGATAAGAAACTTTCCCCACTACCCTCTCCTGCCCGCTACAGACGGCTGATACCAGAGAGGCAACAGCACATTTCGGATTTGCCCTGACCTATAGTGGAGGAGAAACCGTTGCTGTTTGCGATGGCGCTGAGCTACCTGCGCGTGGTACAGAATAGGGCAGACCGAGGGGAACGCATGGGACCTTTACCCTTCCACCAGTCTTGAGGGGGCGCCCACTACCCTGGTACCCAACACAAAGGTGCCCCCTCCTCCATGACGCTTCTCATGCGCGTTCATCTTCTGAACAGATCATGAAATGCCCCCGAGTGGGCGCACATAGAATAGAATTAAAAATCCCAAACAAGTGCGAAAAAAAACACAAAACACAAAAGTGCAGGCACAGCCAAATTATGTTTAACCCCTTTCATGTCCACCAATCGTAGTGGCAAAGAACGGGTTAAATCACAGCACTCTGAATTAGTGTCGGCCGCCACGAGGAGCAATGAGGAGGCGACACTTATCGAAAAGGATCCAGGTCATGTGAGCGACTTACTGCCCTGGCCCCTCCCCCTGATTGCAGGCCCCGCCCCATGATCACTTGCCCCTCCCCCTGATTGCCGGCTCCTCCCCCTGACCGCAGGCCCCTCCTTTATCTAGTATAATACACTCTGTAGTACACAGATTTTGAACGACACAAGGAATAAGAGTTGTCAAATTTGAGCAGGTAGAGCCCCCGGCCGGGGTACTGGTGGCTGCCGGCGTCCACCTCTTCGTGACAATCCCGCCTGTAGACCGGCACAATCTCCTCCAGCTGAGGCTTGTTGGCGTCTTTTCGGCTTTCTCTTCGTTGTTGGGATTCTCTGTAAAGAACAGACACAAGTCAGGAGTGAGTCCAGGATATCAGAGTGGGACAAGTCATGGGCGCGGAGCTAAAACAGAAGCATAAAGGGGTCTTCCGGGAATAATCCGGAAACAAGCAGTCTTACAGAAATCCCGCAGAGAGAGTACAGGGCGACTCATGCTGATCTGATCCGTTTTTGGTGCGGTTTTTCCTCCATCTTCGCTGGGTAAAATTGCAAAGTGCTTGTAAACACCAGGAACTTTACATTTCACTCTTTATTAAAAAGTATCTCTGTTGTCAAATATGGAGGTATTCTTAATTCTATAGTTTACAGCTGGTTGCCTAGGATACCGGCCACCTCTACAAACTATCAGTGGTGACTGGTTTCCTTGGCAAGGAGAGCACGCTCGCAAGCTTTTTACTTTAAAGTGTGAATGAGCCTCTCTGACGCTAGATGCGGCCCGTTTTCCCTCTGCAGAGGCACAGCTCCTCCACTACTGGCATTGGGGAGCGGATAAATTAGGCAGCGACTCAACCATCCCGCCAGTCTGATAGGTCAATCTTAACCTACGGAAAGCAAGAGAGACCACAGTAACGCCCCAGAGAGCACATTGTTGGTTTTTGATCTCCTGCAGAGGTGAACATCCATGACCAGTTGGTGCTTCTCCAGAAGCCTCCGACCTCCTCGGAACAAGGGGGTGGGACGCTGCTTCTCAAGAGGCCCCGACCTCGTCCGGATGAGGGGGTGAGACGCTGCTTCTCGAAAGGCCCCCTACCTCGTCCGGATGAGGGGGTGAGACGCTGCTTCTCGAAAGGCCCCCTACCTCGTCCGGATGAGGTGGTGAGACGCTGCTTCTCAACAGGCCCCCAACCTGCTCAGGACGAGGGGGTGAGACGCTGCTTCAATAGGACCCCCAGAACTCTTCAGGGCGAGGGGGTGAGACCCCCTAACTCCTCAGGACGAAAGGGTGAGATGCTGCTTCTAGAGAGACCCCCCGACCTCCTCAGGACGAAGGGGTGAGATGCTGCTTCTCAAGAGGCCCAAACTCCTCAAATCAAAGGGGTGAGACGCTGCTTCTCGAGAGGCCCCAACCTCCTCAAGACGAGGGGGTGAGACACTGCTTCTTGAGAGGCCCCAACCTCCTTAAGACGAGGGGGTAAGACACTGCTTCTCGAGAGGCCCCAACCTCCTTAAAACGAGGGGGTAAGATGCTGCTTCTCGAGAGACCCCCGACCTCTTCAGGAAGAGGGGGTGAGATGCAGTGAAGACCTGCTACAGTATTTATTGTACAGGAATGAAGTATGAAAATTGTACAAAGTACCTTCGTCCTCGTCCTCGCTGGACTCGCTGACGTGCACGCTCACAGCCGTGTTTGGGGAGTCTGTCCATTCAAAGTAAACCCCAAAACCAATGTCAAAGTTATCTGTGGCAAACTCCCAGAAAAGATAGGAGCCCTCCTCGTGTGTGGGGACCCGGACTGTGATCACCTCTCCTCTTCCGACGGTGATGACTGAATCCGCGTCCTGCCGGATCTTCTCTTTGAAGTCTTTAATTTGGGGTCTTGTCCACATGGATGGGGCAGCAATGACCGGCGTGGACTCTGTAGAGAGAAGGAAGTGGAAAAATAATGAGCAAACATAAACCATTAGCCAATGTCCAGGTATCGTCTGTTTGTCCACCCAACAGACCCCAACCCCACTGGGGTCAATAGGACGCACCTTTAGGCGCGTTCTCCAGCAGGTCTTCCAGCGGGGTCGGCCTCCAGTTCTTTCTCAGCATTGTCTATGTGTGGGTGGGTTTGTCCATTGACCGAGGGGGCTTCTCCGGAGCCGGTGATGCTTCCCATGTTCATCTTGGATGGAGAACTGACAGGGGAGCTGGTTCCAGCCGAAAGTGCCTCCTGCTGTTTCTGTAAGGCCGAGAGGGTAAGGAGAGGGTAACACCACGTCATTTATGAGCATTCTTCATTTCTTGTATGCTGCAAAGCAAAACTGCAGTGTAAAGCATGAGGGGAAGAACAAAGAAGCTTAACTTCTAATGAGGCAGCGTTTCAGACAACCACAGGCTCCAATAGACGCTGCACACAAATCCCACTGTCTTCCACTTATAAACGCTGCATCTAATCAACCAGCTACTCAGCGCACCGCCATCATCAAGAGCAAGACTCAGCCGCGCAATTTTTTTATTTTTTTCTTACTAAAAACAATTAGTTAATTAGTTCAGGTTCCAGGGAGCGTAAAGTGCAGGGTTTATTTTCTACATCAAAACCCGCAATAGCAATCTACTCTGATCATTGTATTTTTACAGCTGTTTTTACCCCATTTATTGTTGAAGATCTGAAGGTTTTATTAATTCTGTACAAGAAGCGAGGGCATTTTTTCATGCATTTTTTCGGCTCCACAGGAAAAAATAAACAAACCAAAAAAACACAAATTTCAGCAACGTCTTTAGATGCACAGCGGCCAGGAGTTTTCCGGGAAGCACAAGAAGTTTCCTCAAACTTTTAAACCAGTGTTTCCAAAACTCCAGTCCTCACGGCCCCCACAGGTCATGTTTCAGGATCTCCTTCGTATTACACAGGTGAGAGAATTCCTGATGCCTTGATAGTATTACACAGGTGATGGAAATACTAAGGAAATCCTGAAAACATGACCTATGGGGGCCGTGAGGACTGGAGTTTGGGAAACACCGTTTTAAACACAGGGGATTTTCTGCAAAAAAAACCAAACCCTGCAGCATTTATGCTACGTGGGAACATGGTCCGACAGGTAAATGCAGCTCAGAGCAGTGAGGCTCGGGGGTCTGTGCGCTGCGTCTACCTGTTGCTGAGCGAGCTGCACTTGGTACAGCTGCTGCATGTACTGCTGGTAGTGCTGTTCCTGCAGCTGCCGGATCAGGAGCTGCTGTTGCTCGAAGTTCCCCGGGTACTGCTGCGCTGCGTACTGCTGAAACTGCACCGCTGTCTGCGAGTTCAGGGCGGCCGTGATCTGCTGCCTGCAAAAAAAAAAAAATAGAATTAAGATTTGAAACACAAATGCACGATCCTGCCCTAATGACTGCTGCACCCGCCATTGCCTGTGGCCGGCAGAGCTTTAGTAATTTTCCATTAAAATGAATGTGACAGGGCTCCGTGGACCCCATTGTTGGTGACCCCAGCGCATGTACCCTCCAACCGGTCACCAGCATTGCATACAACAGACTGCTCCTTGCACTATGGCTCATACTACGAGGGTCCTGAATGAGTGACCCACCCAAAAATATCCTTTAAGAAAGATGAGTGACTTCCGATGGGAGTACTTACTTCTGCTGTTCCATTCTAAACCGTTCATCCTCCGCTCGCATCCTCTCTTCCTCCTCTCTCCGCAGCCTCTGCTCCTCTTCTTTCCTCCGCTTCTCCTCCTCTCGCAGCAGCCGCTGCCGCTCCTCCTCTTCCCGCCGTCTCCGCTCCTTCTCTTCTCTCCAGTAAAGTCAGCAGATGACGCTTTACACTGAACTATGTCGGACATGATTTTTGCAGCAGCGTCAACCGTTCTCACTTCCTGGGACTTAAAGCAGAAGTCCGGTCCATGATCCCTCCGGTCTTACATACCGACTGCTCCGTAAATCCATAATCACTGACTCCAGCTATACTGCAATTAGTACTGGAGTAGGAGGTAACCTGAAAGATGCCTCATGTCCTGTCAGTCTCATACTGCTGTTTTGTCCCCCATGCTTTACACTGCAGGTTGGATTCTATGTATCAAACTTAGTCAAAGTTTAAGAACTGCTGCGGCTTTAAGTTAGTGATATGATAGGGATTTGATACCACTTAAGGCAGTTGGAAATTTTACAAAATTGACCCATAAAAAACAAATATTTCTCGCCTGATGACTCCTTCGCTTCTCCCGTGCTCACACTCTGGCGGCCATCACTTTTTTTCCTGCAGCGATGATGTTGTATAATCCATGTGACTGCTGCAGTCGATCACTGGTTTCTACGGTCTCATGCTGTACATGCCAGTGATTGGCTGCAGCAATCTGATAGAGTGACGTGACGTTATCCCTGCAGGAAACAGAAAGCTCCTTTAAACTAACAGACAACCCCTTTAAGTGTGGAAAAACGTGACCCAGATGTCGATCATCATCTATCTTGTGAGATAGCGACTGCCGCTAACCTCTGCTATAGACTGGAGCAGAAAGATTTGCAGGACCCAGGTCCGGCATCCATAGAAAACCGCTGCAAACCATCTCCTATCTATCAGCATCACCAGCGCCTCTTCTGGTAGAGTTGGGGTGGGTTCACTGCACAATCTGCAGAGCGGTCCCTTTAAGAACGTCTCCAGTAACTATTAGTGCTGGAGTTGTTTTCAGGTACCTGTCTGCAGGTTGTGCGTCACCTTGCCGCTCAGCCCCACTCACTTTAATAGTACTGAGCTGCAATACCAGGCACAGCCTGTGGACACGTGTGGCGCTGTTTCTGGAGGAAACCAGCAGTTACCGTGCCCCACCGATGCCGGATGTACGGATTGTAGGGATTAGTACCTTTTTCTCTCCTGCTCTTCTTTCTCTATTTTATGGGATGTGACGTATGTGGAGAAGAGGTGGCAGCATCTGTTCAGGAGGGTGATAAACTCCGTCATGGCTTCCTGCTTGCTCAGGTTGCCCAGGGCCGCCCATTCTTTCCTGTGAGAAAGACGACAGTGTGTGAACGACACTCAGAGGGAGCAAAGGCTTCTATGAAGAGGTTAGAAACGCGTCGTCGTTCAGTTTTATGCAAGAAACAGTCTGCAGTTTTCTATTAAACTTTGCATTTCAATTCCTATTTTTTTTTTTTGGACACATCAGATCGATGCATGCCCATGATGGAAAATCTGTTGCCGTTTTGCGTACACAGCTCCCATAAATGCTCATGGTAATGAGGTTCACCCTGCAGTCACTGACGGCTACTTTAGTGGTGAAAAATATACAATGGCAGGATCAGACTACATATGTAGTGTAGTCTGTAACCATGGAGACACACAGATCTGCATCAGTGCTGTGTATACAAAACGGTAAGAAAACGTTAGGCTATTTACAAAGTGGCTACTTTTTTATAGGAATGTGATACAGTGAAACAAACCACACGACGTTCGTTACCTCCTATCGTTGCCCAGGACATCGAAGAAGCCGACTTCGGGGCACGTGTCGGGGTTGTACGGTCCCAGGAGGACTTGTTTGTACACAGCCACCAGCCTCAGCTTCTCCTCGTAGGTTGGATGGAAAGCCTTCCCGTCCTTCTCTGTAAAAAAATACAGAAGGAAAATGGTTAGGAGACCCATCACATGTACCAAACTGCGTGTGCCGCCATATAATGCTCCACAAAAACTGTAATAAGACAGTGATAGGACCACTAAAGCCACCTGACCCCAGTGTGCAGTAATCAGACCCTGCAATACTGAGTAATATCTGTGCACAACACATAATACAATCCACTTTCCAGTAATTGGACCCAGAACGATAAAATTCAATTCTTACAGGGTGATTCCTTAAATACCTTGTAAAAGTCCCTGAGCTCCCCTGATTCTGCAGCTCTTTTCCGTTTTTCGCTGCGTCGCTCCATTGCAGAGATATTCACATTTGCGTCTTTTGGAGCACTGCATGTGAAATCTCTGCTTGTAGTGCAACGGGCTGTTTCTTCTCTGCTTCCACAGATCAGGAGAAGATCTAGTAGTCGAGCATGTGATCATTGGCAGCGTCTTGGAGGGAGGGCTGAAAGTGCGCACTCCCAAATAAGACTGAAAAAATGCAAAGTTGGACTGCAAAGCAGAGATTTCACATACTGCACTCCGAAAGCAACAAATGTGAGTATCTCTGCAATGGAGCGACGCAGTGCAAAACGGCAAAAAAGCAGCAGGGTTCAGGAGAGCTCAGGGATTTTTACCAGATATGTAACTAAATTTTTTGAGGCCGAGTGACAAAACCAAAAATATTTTTATATGCATCTCCAAAAGTACAGCCTAGTTTCCCTGCAGCCACATTAAATGTTGTGATACTGTACTTTGTGCCAAATGATAAAGGCAGCTCAGCTAAACCTGACTGTATGAATACAGTAGCCACCAAAAGTTTAGCATTTTTTTTTTAAATTGTGATTGCTTCTGTTTGGTTGTTGTGAGGCCATTTTTCTGGTGATTTTAGTTAACTGGAAGCAAATGATTGTCAGCTATCAGGACAAAAATTGTGTTGGACATTGTTTTATCCCTTTATGTGTTAGTTTTCAACATTTGCTGGGCCAAATGTTTTGCATATTTTGTTATGGGCAGTCGAATTTTGCCTAAATTTTTTTTTTTGCGTTTTAAGGTTAAAAACATGGCAGAGACAAAGCCAAATTTATCACCAGATGTCAGGAAGCTTATTATTCTGGGAGTGAAGTCAGGGAAAAGCCATAAAGAGGCAGCTATGGAATTCACCTGTTCTCAGAGTCAAGTGTCAGGTATATTAAAGAAAGAAAAAGAAGGTTCTGGAACAGCCGGCAAACCTAGAAGTGGACGACCAAGGAGAACTTCCTCCAGAGTTGATCACATTATAAAGAAAAAGTCAGTATCTGATGTCCACAAAATGAACAAAGAATATGGGGTCAAAGTGAGTCGCGACGACTAAGCAGTAGGGCTGAATGCACGAGTTCCAGTCAAGAAGCCTTTCATCTCTGCAAAGAACCGGAAGGTCCAACTTGTGTTTGCCAAAGAACACAGACAACGGAAAGAGACAGATTGGTCTAAGGTGTTGGGGTCGGTTGAATCCAAGTTCAATCTGTTTGGTAGTGATGGCAGCACTGTATATACTGCAGAATTGGAAAACGTAATGATGTAAGGTACCAAACGCATACAGTGAAACATGGTGGTGGCAATCTCATGGTTTTGGGCTGCTTTTCTGCATCTGCCATTGGCCCTTGGCATAGAATTGATGGAAATATGAATGCTACCATGAACAAGGATACAGTTGTGCTCAAAAGTTTACATACCCCAGCAGAATTTTTCCTTTCTTGGTCTTGTTTCAGAGAATATGAATGATATTCAAAAGCATTTTGGTTACAATTAAGGTCTTGTATGATGACAACTTCATGCACTTTCAATTCCTCACCAGGGAAATTACATCACAACAACCAGACAGAAGTTATCACATTTTAAAAAAAAAAAAAGCAAAACTTTTGGACTCTATAGTATAATCTATATGTGCGCTGTATCGGCCATAGTATCAGAGATAATGCGGTGTCTGACTATCTGTATGATCTGAATCTAAGTGAAGGAGGCAGGAAACATTTCCGTAAGAACGGTCCAGTCACGCTAAAATTCACAACGGAACTTTAATCATTGCAAAATGGAATTTTCTGAACTTTCTAACACTGTTTGATGTACAATACAAAGTTATATTGTGGCACCGTGATAGCCAGAAAAATCGATGTAAATACTTGTATGCCAAAAATGACAAAAGTATTCTCGGAGTGATACCTTTATTGGCTAACCAGAAATTATATATATATATATGCAAGCTTTCAGAGCACAGAGGCTCCTTCTTCAGGCAAGATTACAAATGAATTCATGAGACAAAAGGCACAGCATTTGAGAGATGTTACAACAAGACATTTGTTCATGAGGTGTAAGTTGTGATGTCTCCTACAGATAAGTTAGGGAGAGCAAATTAGTTGTTTTTTTTTTTTTTTGCAAAATGAGAGGCCTTGGGAATGTTTAATTATCTGGAGGTGTGAATTGTGTCCATGTAGTGAGTCATAAAGCCAGGTGTTATATTTAGTTCTGTTGTCAGTGAATTGAACATCCTTATCAATTTGAATTCCCAAATTTTTCTTTCTCTGTTGCCATTGAAGTGACCTTTTAGTATTAAAACTTTTAGATCTTTCATACAGTGTCCCCGGCCAGAGAAATGTTTTCCCACAGGTGTGTCCTGTTCATTCTTAATTGTGTGTCTGTGTAAATTCATTCTTGTTTGCAGTTTTTGCATCGTTTCTCCAATATAAACTCCTTCCGGACACCTTGTACATTGTATCATGTCACCACACTGGAGGATGTACATGAAAAGACATCCATGATTTTGTAGTCCTGATTTGTGTTAGGTATACAGACTGTATTTGATGGTGATATGTGGGTACAAGTTTTGCATTTTTTGTTTTTACATGGGAATGTGCCCGTCACTGATGGTGATCAGAGGACACTTCTGACAAGGAGATTCCTTAAGTTAGGGGGCTGTTTGTAGGAGAGAAGTGGTAGTTCTGGGAATATTTCTTTCAGTTTGTGGTCTCTGTGGAATATGGGTTGGAGATCAGCACCAATTTTCCTTAGGATGTTCATGTGGGAGTTGTATGTGACCACAAGAGAAGCCTGTTGTTGTCCTCCCTTTGTCTGTAATCCAGGAGGCTACTTCTTGGTATCCTTGTAGCTCTGTGAATTTGTTCATCTATTACCAGTGGATGGGATCCTTGTTGTAGGAATGTATTCCTCAGGGATAGTAGCTGCAGTTTTCTGTCCTTGCTGTCTGAACAGATTCGAATGTACCTCAGAGCTTGACTGTAGATGATGGATTTTTTTGTGTGTCTTGGATGAAAGCTGTTCCATCTAAGATATGCTGGACGTCCTGTGTAGTGTTGAGCCACCCCCGTAGTGTTCGAGTTCGGTTCGGTTCGTCGAACACCCGTGTGTTCGCCGAACTGTTCGTCGAACACCTTCGAACACCGTTAAAACCAATGGCAGGCAAACAAAAACACATAGAAACACATAGAAAACACCTTCAAAGGTGTCCAAAAGCTGACAAACTGCTCAGAAGACACAACTAACACATGGAAAAGTGACAAGTACATATAGTCATGCGAAAAGAAAAGAGGTGGAGGAGTAAAAGGAGGGGGAGACACAGATATAGGCATGTCATGCCCTTCTAAAATCCAAAAAGTGAGAAGCCGACACGTTCAGTCCGCTCCTGCCCATGCCACCTCCGCGTCGCCGGGTTTGTGCCAGAGCCGCGGTGAACCCTGACGGCCAGCCCCCCTCTCCCAATACTGGTGCCTGTCCGCTGGTGGGTCGAGCGAGCCCCCCTGTGGTGGAGGCAGCTCTAAGCTTTTTAATTTAAATTGTCTCTCTAATTTGAATGAATACACTTTAAATCCATTTACAAGGATCTATTGGAGGGCAAGTCTCATGCAAGCAGCCGCGTAATTCCAGCTCCAGTAGCGTCCACTAAAGCTGCTGCAGTTAAAAAGCTTTTATAAGGATCGAGCTCGGCGGTCCACCGCAAGGTATCCTACTGCCAGTCCCAGCCCCTATGCCTTGGGGTGCCTCCTGATGCTCTTCACTGAGTATCCCGTGGTCCCGAAGCATTTCCTTTGAAAAAAATAAGTGTCCAAACTACAGGTGGTGTAGCTTGCTTAACAGCCAGGATAATCCGCTGACTAGCAGACACTGCTACTAGGCACAAAGTATTTCCTGGGCTAGATGCAATTAAAAATTTGTAATTAGATACTCTCGTTGGATGCTGAGAAAGCATTCCATAGAGTCTCCTGGCACGCCATATATGATTCTCTTAAAAAGCTTGGGGTAGGGGTCTAGGGGACCCTTTTATAGCCAAAATCACGGCCCTGTATCGCAATACGTCACCTAGGCTGAAGATAAATGGAACTGTAGCACCCTGAGGGCTCGGTTGCTACAGAGGTATTGCACCTCACCCAGAGGTGTGATATCTCACTCTCAGGTAAGCATGTAGTGTGGATCAGGACCCGACACCTGCATGCATTACACCACATTGCCGTGGGGCAGGGCGACCAATATGCCCCTGAGATGGGCACGACAGTCCCTGTCCCTGGCTGGAGTGGGGGGAGGGAACACTGAGGAAGGGGAACCCTGTAGTGCAGGAGCAGGGAGGAAGCAGTTCCTGGGTGCATTGAGAAGGGAGTATAAAAGGTGGGCACCATCTTAGTTCAGTGCAGAGAAGTCTGAGCAGAAGTGGCAGGGAGCAGGGGCTCTGCATGAGCTCTGCTCCGGAGGCGGGCCTAGTAACAGAGGCCCAGGCCTGGAAGAGGGAGAAGGAAGGAAGAGGAGCGGAGAAGGCTCCAGGAACGAGGAACGAAGGGATCCCAGGGGTGCGGACGGGCGAGTCAGTCGCCACCGCACGCCCGAATCCACCTGCGTGGAGGGGTCAGGCCAAAGGGGGAGACCGGTCCCCGAAACTAGTGGAGGCAGGAAACGACCCTCAGCTAGAAACAGGAGGCTGTGACATTTTATGTGGCGCAGCCCCTCGCTACACCCGCTAGGAAGGCACCACATAGGGTCAGGGAAACTGGCGCCAAGTTTACCAAGAGGAGGCCCGAGGCAGCCGGACAGAAGGGTTGGTAAGAAAGGCCAGACAAAGGACACACAAAGGGGGTCCTGTGAAGCGCTCCAAAGTTATCTGGGAGTTGTCTGAGCCCCTCACCTGGTGAGCACAGTACGACGTGGGCAGCCGTTACCTGCAGACGTGGTCTGGATAATAAGAACTGTGAGTAAAGGCCCTGGACTGCATCACTGACTCCGTGTCGTTACTGCTGCTGCCCTGCACCATCACCCCCATCCTCCGCATACACTGCCCTGAGGCTATACTCCTCCCGTGGGGAGTTATGCTACGCTCTGCTGCACCCACAACACCAGCCTCAGCGGTCTGCCCTGGAGCGGCGGTTCACTCTGACCGCAATCCACGGGTGGCGTAGTCGGATATTTAAACATCAAAACCACATAAATAGTTCCGCCACTGGTTTGACCGCCCTGAGCCACGGAACCGGGTCGCCGCCACGGAGACTACAACCACCAGCATCCACCAAAAAGGGTCCGGCTCCGGGTGTCCCAAGGCCCAGGGGGCGCGTCAGAACATTTTCATCACCTTTCACAATCACCAATGGGACAAGGCAGGGATGTCCTCTGTCCCCTCTCTTATACATCCTAGTGACGGAGCACCTGCTCTCATCAATTCGTCATAACCCCAATATTAGGTGGAAGGCACCGAGTACAAGTGCTCTCTATTTGCTGATGATGTCCTAGTATATATCACTCAATCACATATATCCATCCATGCTGTTATGGCTGAAATAGATCACTTTGTTACATGGTCAAATTTTAAAATCAATGCAGCGAAGTCTGAGGCCCTCGATGTCTCCCTCCCCAAATCCATATAGGATTCCATCCAGTTCAACTTTCCCTTTGCCTGGCCCTCACAGGGTATCAAATACTTAGGAATTCCTATTCATAGAGACCTCTCCCATCTATGTTATCTTAATTTTGGGCCCTTTATTGAACAACTCCATACAGACCACGGTTGGCAAGTTAGAACTGTAAGATTCACTACGTGAACCACTGGTGTTTTGTGGAAAAGCACATGTACACTGTGTTCCAAATTATTATGCAAAAAGTGTTTAGGAGTGATAAGGGAAGAATTTGTTTGTTTGTCAGTTAAACTCATTGATGGTGATGTGTGTCAGGGCTCTTTATATCACTGTAAGCAATTGCAGACACCTGTGCTAATTAGTTTGGCAGGTGTGTCCAATGAAAGGCAAGACTACTTAAGAAGGCTGTCTCACATTATTAAGCAGCCTACATTTTCTGCCAAAATGGGAAAGAAAAAGGATGTGTCGGCTGCTGAGAAGCAACAAATTGTGGAGTGTTTAGGTCAAGGCATGACTACAATCAACATTGTGCGATGATCAGGATGAAGTGTCTTGGCAATCAAGAAGTAAGTAGCTGATTCACAGTACACACGTGTGCGTGCTGATAAGGGCAAATTGAGGACTCTTTCCTACAGGCAATTACGTCAGGTTGAAAGAGCAGCGGCAAAAAAGCCTTGTCATAGCAGCAGACAAGTTTTTGAAGCTGCTGGTGCCTCCAACGTCCCCCGAACAACAAGATGCAGGGTCCTTCAGAGGTTTGCAGCTGTGCATACGCCATCCTGTCGACCTCCTCTATCCACTTCACACAAGCAGAAACGGCTCCAGTGGGCCAAACATTACATGAAGACTGATTTCAAAACTGTTTTGTTCACGGATGAGTGCCGTGCAGCGCTCGATGGTCCAGATGGATGGAGTGGAGGATGGCTGGTTGATGGACACCCCACGTAAACACAGCTACAGCGCCAACAAGGAGGAGGTGGAGTAATGTTTTGGGCTGGAATCATGGGGAGAGAGATTGTCGGCCCCTTTAGGATCCCTGAAGGCGCTAAAGATGAACTCCATAATGTATGTGGATTTTCTCAAACAGCACTTCCTGCCATGGTTCAAGAAGAAGAACCGTGTATTTCACAGCAAGATCATTTTTTTGCATGATAATGCACCATCTCATGCTGCACATAAAACATCTGCATCTCTGGCTGATATGGGCATAAAAGGGGACAAACTTATGGTGTGACCCCATGCTCCCCTGACCTCTACCCCATTCAGAACCTTTGGAGCATCATTAAAAGGAGTGTCTATGATGGCGGGAGGCAGTTCACATCTAAGCAACAGCTCTGGGAGGGTACTCTGTCCTCATGCAAAACAATTGAAGCAGAAACCATCCAAAACCTGACAAATTCAATGGACGAGAGAGTTCAGAAGCTCCTTTCGAACAAGGGGTCCTATGTGAAAATGTAACATCACCTAGAATAAAGTTTTGAGTTGAAAACTGTTTGATTTCAGTTTCTAACAACCTGCTAATGCTTATAATTTCAAAAATGACCATTTTTTTGGTCTTTATTAAAATGAAAAGGTTGATCGAAAAGTTTGGGGGATCTAAGAGTGTGGCAACCCAGTAGTCATGATTACTTCGAATTCTGACAATATGAGGGTCATGCTGCAGGTAGTGCAGCAAGAAGGCACTTATGTGTCTTGCGCATCTCGGAGCCCCAAAATTATTTTCCGGGCTAGATGCAGCTAAAAATTATTGTTAATTTTAAATCTGGTGAAGCTTTAGTATAGATGGCCTAATAGGATCAGTGCTGCACACTGCTACAAAGCCCAAATTATTTTCCAGCCAAGATACAGATAAACATGATTAGTAATTTTAAATCTGGTGGAGCTTATTATAGATGGCCTAATAGAATCAGTGCTGCACACTGCTACAAAGCCCAAATTATTTTCCAGCCAAGATACAGATAAACATGCTTAGTAATTTGAAAGCTTAAAACGGTTGGTAGGGTGATTTTAACCAATCATCAAGCTTTTACTCTCCCCGGGATGACACAGGGGTAGAAAAGTCGTTTCGGATCCATGATTTGTTCATCTTTATGAACGTGAGTCTGTCTACATTATCAGTGGAGAGCCGCGTGCGCTTATCTGTCAGCACACCACCAGCAGCGCTGAACACACGTTCAGACAGAACGCTGGCTGCGGGGCATGACAAGATCTCCAAGGCGTAAGTGGCTAGCTCCAGCCATTTATCCAGATTGGAAGCCCAAAAAGAGCAAGGGTCCAGTGACACAGTCGTGGCTTCAATGTTTACTTGGAGATACTCCTGTACCATCGTCTCTAGGCGTTGACTATGTGTCAGACTTCTTGTCTCCTGTGGCCTTGCAAAGGATGGGCTAAAAAAGTGGTGAAATGATTCCGCAAAATTGATGTTACCAGCAGATACTGTGGTTCTGTTACGGTTTGAGTGCTGAACACTTGACGGTCCCACGGTTGGCAAGTTGGAACTGTGAGATTCACTACGTGCACCACTGGTATTTTGTGGAAAAGCACATGTAAGATTCTGCAACAGTCTCTGCTGATACTCCTGCATGCGTGCATCTCTTTCTATGGCAGGAATAATTTCTGCAAATTTACTTTTGTACCGGGGATCTAACAGTGTGGCAACCCAGTAGTCAGGATTATTTCTAATTCTCACAATTCGAGGGTCATGTTGCAGGTAGTGCAGCAAGAAGGCACTCATGTGTGTTGCGCATCCAGGAGCACCAAGTCCCTGTTGTGTTGGTGGCGAGGTAACAATCATGCTTCCTTCCTCTGTCCTCTCCCCCCAACCTCGCACAACAGAAATGTGATCAAGGTCTCCCTCATCTGATGAGTCTTCCATCAGTTCGTCCTCCACTTCTTCCTGGGCTCCTGCACCTTCCTCACTAGTTTGGCTGCTACCATGCGCCCTGGTAAAACCATCTCCCCCACCCTCACATGCCTGCCGCCTTGGTGCTGCCGACCGTCTGGACCTTGCAGATGTTAGCCCTTCCGCATACAACTCCTCCTCCTCTACTTCCTCCACCTCCTCTTGTGCCACCACCTGACTCCGAATTCTGTTTAACATGTGCTCCAGCATGTAAATCACCGGAATAGTCATGCTGATAATGGCATCGTCAGCACTAAACATCTTCGTCGCCATTTCAAAACTGTGCAGAAGGGTGCATAGGTCCCTGATCTGAGACCACTCCTCCAGCATGATTTGCCCCACCTCTGGATCTCGTTGGCCCAGGCTATACGTCAGAACGTATTGCACCAGGGCTTGTCGGTGCTGTCACAGTCGCTGCAACATGTGCAGAGTTGAATTCCACCGGGTAGGCACATCGCATTTTAGCCGGTGAAGTGGCAGGCCCAACGACTTCTGTAGAGATGTGAGTCGCTGAGCTGCGGGATGCGAACGGCGGAAGTGAGCACACAGCGACCGTGCCCTCTGCAGAAGGCCATCTAGTCTGGGATAGTGGGCTAAAAATTGCTGGACAACCAGGTTCAACACGTGAGCCATACAAGGCACGTGTGTGACATTGCCCCGGCGAAGGGCCGCACCCAGGTTTGCAGCATTGTTGCACACGGCCTTCCCTGGTTTCAGGTCCAGTGGAGACAACCATTCATGAAATTGGTTCTCCAGAGCTGACCACAACTCCTCAGCTGTGTGACTCACATTTCCCAGACATTTCAATGTAAAAACCGCCTGATGACGTTGAGCCCTACTGCCAGCATAGTAAGGAGGTGTGCAGGATCCCTTCTGCGCAGTTAGAAAGCTTGTGGCATGACCAGACAGGCTTTGGGTGCAGGTGGAAGACCGAGAGGAGGTTGAGGAGGCAGAAGCAGTGGAGGAACTTTGACATAAAGAGGATTGACGCACAACTCGTGGGGACGGCAAGACTTGGACAGCAGCCCCTTGTCCTGCTGTCACCATAGTTACCCAGTGCCCAGTCAGCGACATGTAACGCCCCTGTCCATGCCTACTCGTCCAAGTGTCTGTGGTGAAATGCACCGTCACACACAGAGTTTCTCAAAGAAGCGGTGATGTTGTGTGCGACATGCTGGTGGAGCGCAGGCACACCTTTCTTTGAGAAGTAGTGCCGACTGGGCATCTGGTACTGGGGCACTGCGACGGACATAAGGTCTCGAAAATCCTCTGTGTCCACCAGGCGGAAAGGCAGCATTTCTGTAGCCAAGAGCTTGCAGATGGTGAAATTCAACCTCTTAGCTTTCTCATGGCTACGAGGAAATGGTCTTTTACTTGTCCACATCTGAGGGACCGAGGGCTGGCTATTGTGCTTAGACGGGGTTGATAAGGGTGTCCCCGGCAAACTGCCGGTCTGTGAGGAAGATGCAGACGGACATGTTAGGTTGCCTTGATCCAAAGGTGGTGCTATCGATGTCGGACAGCGCTCAACACCAGCTGGTGTTACCACCTCCAAAGAAAATGATGACCTGCCAATCACGCTGGCTGTTGCGGGTAAAGAGGTGGCAGGTCTGCGCCCCAAAACAGGTGTGACTGCTGTCCCCCCAGTCACAGAGGATGAAGAGGCTGCGGATGCACAAGATATGGCAGACGGTGGTTGGCCCGGCCGGCTAGGCCGCATTGTAGCACACTGAGCTTCCCACTGCAACTTATGCTTCATGTCCATGTGCCGGTTCATGCATGAAGTACTCAAACTATGTATTTTTTGGCCTCTACTTAGCTTTTGCTGACAAATGTTACAGATAACACGAGTTGGGTCATCTTTATCGATCTGAAAAAATGCCCAGGCTATGCAAGGCTTAGCACCCATGCGACCCTAAGAGCCACCACGACTTGTGGTGAGAGGCAGAGTTGTGTTTGAGGATGCAGTTGTTGACGTGCTTCCAGTACTACGTCTCTGTCCAGGAAGGCGCAACCTGACCTCGTCGTCACTAGCATCTTCCTCCACCTCCTCTGCTGACCTCATCTCTTGGCTGACTGTGGGTTGACAGTAAGTGGGATCTCCAACCTCATCATCATCACCCTGTGCGTTATCACACCCGTCGTCCTCAGAGCCAACCTGTTCCTGCCCTGACAAAAAACTAAAGTTGTCGCTCCAATCAGGTATTTGAGTCTTATCATCGTCTTCCTCATTGTCTCCACCAACAGGAGTTACAGTTTGGGAATGAGGGTCTACATTATGGTCAGAACCTTCTGCGTCTGGTCCTGGATCCGACTCATAAAGATTCTGGGCATCAGTGCAGATTATTTCCTCGTCTGGATTCACAGAAGCGCTGGAGTCGACCTCTGATTCCCAGGCTATAGTATGAGTAAACAGCTCTGCAGACTCAACCATCTGTTCTACCTCATACTCAGACGGGCAGCTGGAGATTTGGGAGCTGTGAGGAAGCAAGTGCGATTGGGGTGACACCTTTGAGGACTGGAGTATTTGTGATGTTGAAGTTGATGTGGAGGAGAGCCCACTTAAAGGAGCACTTGATATCCGTTGAAGCACCTGCTGTTTTTGTGCCTCATCTGGAATTTGTAGCGATTGGCGTGGCCGTAAGAAAGGGATCTTATCACATTGTCCGCTAAAAGTAGACATTTTAGTTTGGCTGGAAGATGGTCTTTCTTCTGCAGATGTTACTGTTGCTTTAACACCTACCCCACGGACACAACCTTTTTTCCCCTTCCCAACACGCCTATTCCCCTTTCCACCAGCAGCAGGCCTTTTTCCACTCACTTTGGTGGTTAACTAATTCACAACTCTGGAGTTGTTTGCACAAAAAAACAATGGATGGGAACCGAGCAGAGCTGAGTGGCCAAACTGTGGTATTAGGCCAAAACTATTGGCTGGGTTAGATGCAGAAAAAAATTATATTCAATTTGCAACCTGATGGAGGTCAGTATAGATGGACTAATAGAACAAGTCCCACACACAGCTAGAAGCCCAAATATTTTTTCAGAGGTAGATGCAGAAAATTTTTTTATTCAGTTTGCAACCTGATGGAGGTCTGTATAGATGGATTAATAGAACAAGTCCCACACACAGCTACAAGCCCAATATTTTTTCAGAGGTAGATGCAGAAAAAAAAATATTCAGTTTGCAACCTGATGGAGGTCAGTATAGATGGACTAATAGAGAAAGTCCCACACACTGCTAGAAGGCCAAATATTTTTTCAGAGCTAGATGCAGACAAAAAATTATTTTGAATTTGCAACCTGATGGAGGTCAGTATAGGTGGACTAATAGAACAAGTCCCACACACTGCTAGAAGGCCAAATATTTTTTCAGAGCTAGATGCAGATAAAAATTATATTCAGTTTGCAACCTGATGGAGGTCTGTATAGATGGACTAATAGAGAAAGTCCCACACACTGCTAGAAGGCCAAATATTTTTTCAGAGCTAGATGCAGATAAAAATTATATTCAATTTGCAACCTGATGGAGGTCAGTATAGATGGACTAATAGAACAAGTCCCACACACAGCTAGAAGCCCAAATATTTTTTCAGAGGTACTGTAGATGCAGATAAAAATTATTTTTAATTTGCAACCTGATGGAGGTCAGTATAGATGGACTAATAGAGAAAGTCCCACACACTGCTAGAAGGCCAAATATTTTTTCAGAGCTAGATGCAGAAAAAAATTATATTCAGTTTGCAACCTGATGGAGGTCAGTATAGATGGACTAATAGAGAAAGTCCCACACACTGCTAGAAGGCCACATATTTTTTCAGAGGTAGATGCAGAAAAAAATATATTCAGTTTGCAACCTGATGGAGGTCAGTATAGATGGAGTAATAGAACAAGTCCCACACACAGCTAGAAGCCCAAATATTTTTTCAGAGGTAGATGCAGATAAAAATTATTTTTAATTTGCAACCTGATGGAGGTCAGTATAGATGGACTAATAGAGAAAGTCCCACACACTGCTAGAAGGCCAAATATTTTTTCAGAGCTAGATGCAGATAAAAATTATATTCAATTTGCAACCTGATGGAGGTCAGTATAGATGGACTAATAGAACAAGTCCCACACACAGCTAGAAGCCCAAATATTTTTTCAGAGGTACTGTAGATGCAGATAAAAACTATTTTTAATTTGCAACCTGATGGAGGTCAGTATAGATGGACTAATAGAGAAAGTCCCACACACTGCTAGAAGGCCAAATATTTTTTCAGAGCTAGATGCAGAAAAAAATTATATTCAGTTTGCAACCTGATGGAGGTCAGTATAGATGGACTAATAGAGAAAGTCCCACACACTGCTAGAAGGCCACATATTTTTTCAGAGGTAGATGCAGAAAAAAATATATTCAGTTTGCAACCTGATGGAGGTCTGTATAGATGGAGTAATAGAACAAGTCCCACACACAGCTAGAAGCCCAATATTTTTTCAGAGGTAGATGCAGAAAAAAATATATTCAGTTTGCAACCTGATGGAGGTCAGTATAGATGGACTAATAGAGAAAGTCCCACACACTGCTAGAAGGCCAAATATTTTTTCAGAGCTAGATGCAGATAAAAATTATATTCAATTTGCAACCTGATGGAGGTCAGTATAGATGGACTAATAGAGAAAGTCCCACACACTGCTAGAAGGCCAAATATTTTTTCAGAGCTAGATGCAGATAAAAATTATATTCAATTTGCAACCTGATGGAGGTCAGTATAGATGGACTAATAGAACAAGTCCCACACACAGCTAGAAGCCCAAATATTTTTTCAGAGGTACTGTAGATGCAGATAAAAACTATTTTTAATTTGCAACCTGATGGAGGTCAGTATAGATGGACTAATAGAGAAAGTCCCACACACTGCTAGAAGGCCAAATATTTTTTCAGAGCTAGATGCAGAAAAAAATTATATTCAGTTTGCAACCTGATGGAGGTCAGTATAGATGGACTAATAGAGAAAGTCCCACACACTGCTAGAAGGCCACATATTTTTTCAGAGGTAGATGCAGAAAAAAATATATTCAGTTTGCAACCTGATGGAGGTCTGTATAGATGAAGTAATAGAACAAGTCCCACACACAGCTAGAAGCCCAATATTTTTTCAGAGGTAGATGCAGAAAAAAATATATTCAGTTTGCAACCTGATGGAGGTCAGTATAGATGGACTAATAGAGAAAGTCCCACACACTGCTAGAAGGCCAAATATTTTTTCAGAGCTAGATGCAGATAAAAATTATATTCAATTTGCAACCTGATGGAGGTCAGTATAGATGGACTAAAAGAACAAGTCCCACACACAGCTAGAAGCCCAATATTTTTTCAGAGGTAGATGCAGAAAAAAATATATTCAGTTTGCAACCTGATGGAGGTCTGTATAGATGGATTAATAGAACAAGTCCCACACACAGCTAGAAGCCCAATATTTTTTCAGAGGTAGATGCAGAAAAAAATATATTTAGTTTGCAACCTGATGGAGGTCAGTATAGATGGACTAATACAACAAGTCCCACACACAGCTAGAAGCCCAATATTTTTTCAGAGCTAGATGCAGAAAAAAATTATATTTAATTTGCAACCTGATGGAGGTCAGTATAGATGGACTAATAGAATGATGCTATGGCGAAAAGATTTTACTTCACTAGGTGCAGTAAAAAAATTGGTATTTTATACACAGGTGGTATATCTTGCAACACAGATAGGCTACTCCACTGACTAACACACTCTGCAATAGGCCAAAAAGGATTAGCTTTGCTAGATTCAGCCAAATGCTGTGAAAAAAACTTGCACAGCACTGGCACAGACCTGCCTGGCAAAAACTGATAGGAACTGATGTAACCTAGTCCTGAAAAGGACTGCAATTACAATTAGTCTTTACTCCCACAATCTATCTATTTAAGAGCACAGACCTGCCTGATAAAAGTCGTAGGAAATGCTGTAACCTAGTCCTTAAAAGGACTGCAATCACAACTATTCCCTACTCCCAAGCTATCTGTAGATTTGTGCGAAAATTGGCTTGAAATTAACAAGGTATAGCACACACAGCAACAGCGGTGCCGTCTAACACGCAGCTGCAGCAGTGAGAAAATGGTGGCGACGGGGAAAATGGCTTGGTCTTATAGGGCAAGGACATGTGACATACACTGCCAATGACACATGCCCTTGCTTGTGTGAAAAAAAGCACTTCGCTCCGTGTGTGCGCTGCTGATAGGCTGACAGATTGCACCTCCCCACTGTAAATGCGGGAAAGAGAAAAAAAAAATGGAGATCTTCATTGTTCCTGCAGAGATCCATCCCCTGCCCCTCCCCCCGCCCTGCTGTACACTCAAACTGCGTATTAACATTAATTTTCATCATTACTGAGAAAAAATCCAGTTATGATTTTGGTGCACGAACAGTTATCAAACATAACCTCGAACAGCCGAATTTTTCTCAAATTGTTCGTGTTCGCCGAACGGCTCGAACACCACCCAAAACAGCTCGAATTTGAGATTGGCGAACAGTTCGAGTAGAACAACGCTCATCTCTAGTCCTGTGGGCTTATGGTAAATTGATGTCTGTATGGTGTTGTCTTTGATGTATATGGTCATGTCCAGAAAATGTATTTGGGATTTTGAGAAGTTGAGGGTGAGCTTGATGGTTGGGTGGAACCTGTTGAAGTTATCGTGGAAGGTCAGCAGATCATCTTTTGAGCCTGTCCAGATTATTAGCAGATCATCAATGTAGCGGAAGTATGCTAGAGGTTTAATAGAGCAAGATGACAAAAACTCCTCCTGTAGTTTAGCCATAAATAGGTTAGCATATTGTGGGGACATTTTGCTTCCCATGTCGCTACCCATACATTGTTGGTATAAATTGTTCCCAAAGGAGAAATAATTGTGATGGAGCACAAACCTGATGAATTGCAGAGTTGGTTCTGTAGCCAGATTGTTTTTTTGTAGGAAATGTTTGCTTGCTACAATCCCATCCTCATGAGGAATGTTGGAGTAGAGAGACTCTACATCCATGGTGGCTAGTATTGTGTCCTCCGGAAGTGGGCCGAGAGCTGACAGTTTGCAGAGGCTATCCGTGGTGTCCTGGATATAGCTGGGTGTGCGTCTCACCAGGGGTTTCAGAATGTTCTCCACCCAGCCTGAGATATTTTCCGTTAATGTCCCAATGCCAGAAATGATTGGCCTGTCAGGATTACCTCCTTTATGTATTTTAGGAAACATGTAGAAGGTACCTGTTTGGGGATTGTCTGGTATTAGTTCCAGTAGTGAGGATGAAGTAGAATCAAACCCATTGATGATATGTGTTAGTTCCTCTGTGTATTTTTTGGTGGGATCTTCCTGAAGTGGAGTGTAGTATTTTATATCCAAGAGTTGTCTGTGTGCTTCTTGGATGTAATCTGACATGTTCTTAATGACTACAGCTCCTCCTTTGTCTGCTGGTTTGATGATGATATTGTTATTTGCTTTTAAAGACTGTATGGCTTTTCTTTCCTCCATACTGATATTGTGCGGCACTTTGTGGCATCTGTCCAAAATGTCAGATTTAACTTTTTTACGGAAACAGTCTACGTAGTGATCTAGAGTTTGGTTGTGCCCAGGTTGGGGGGTCCAGTTTGTCCTCTTTTTCTTTTTTGATGTGTTGTTCAGATTATCTTGTGGTGTGATATCTGCATGGTTGTGAAAGAATTCTTTAAGCCGTAATCTGCGGAAGAATTCCTCAATATCACTACAAAATTGAGCCGTATCAAGTTGTTTTGTAGGACAGAATGTTAGTCCCTTTGATAAAACATTCATTTCTCCTGCGTTTGGCTCATACTGTGAGAGGTTCACAACAGAGGACGATGTATTAAAATGATTTTGTAAATTGGGCTTACCTTCAACTACATTGAGACCTGCTTTCTTCCTCAGTCTGTCAAGTTTCTTTTTCTTATTGATAATAAGGTGATGTTGCAATTTTTTGTAAAAATCCTGTAATGTCTCCTTGATTAGACATGAATCTGGTCCTTGTATTCGGCCCTGTAGAGAAGTTATCTCTTTATGGATGGTCCTCTTCTTCTTCTTGTTGTAGAAAAATCCAATGCGGTGATTCCGCAGTCTCTCAGATGATCTGTAGCAAAGTTTCTGTGAAAAATGAGTATTGTAGGTAAACTGAGTCGGATTCCTTATTATGAGGTCTTTGGGGATTAAGTTTTCTTTTTTGCATCTGGATAGAAAGAAAATGTCGCTGTTCATTTGTGCCAGTTTCTTCAGGAGGTTTTTCAGATCCATCTGTGATCGATACATTGGGGTATCTTCCATTATCATGATGTACAATACAAAGTTATATTGTGGCACCGTGCTAGCCAGAAAAATCGATGTAAATACTTGTATGCCAAAAATGACAAAAGTATTCTTGGGGTGATACCTTTATTGGCTAACCAGAAAATATATATATATGCAAGCTTTCAGAGCACAGAGGCTCCTTCTTCAGGCGGGATTACCATCTGTTTTTTTTTTCACTTTTTCATTTTTACGAATCAATTTGTGAAGCACCTGGGGGTTCCAAGTGCTTACTATGCATCTAGATAGGTGCCTTGGGGGTCTAGTTTCCAAAATGGGGTCACTTGTGGGGGAGCTCCAATGTTTGGGCACACAGGGGCTCTCCAAACGCAACATGGCGTCCGCTAACAATTTGAGCCGATTTTCCATTCAATTCGTTAGCGGACACCATGTCGCGTTTGGAGAGCCCGTGATGTGCCTAAACAGTGGAGCTCCCCCACAAGTGTCCCCATTTTGGAAACTATACCCCTCAAGGATTTTATTAAGGTGTATAGTGAACATTTTGAACCCAGAGGTACGGCACAGAATTTGTTTACATTAGGTCATCATATTGAATAAGTTGTCATTATTCTTGAGCGCAAGTGCTCGCTACTTGAGTTTGCATCGGGTACTCAGGTATGCACCATGTACAGCGTGTGCTCGACTGACATGCTCGAGTCCCTGCTCCGCATGTTTCACGGTTACTAGACACCCAAAAAAAAACATGCGGGGATCGCTCGTGCATGGCAGGCAATCCCCGTAAAGTTTTTTTGGCCGCGAAGCATATGGGGCAGAGACTCGAGCATGTCACTCAAATACCCATGATACTCAATGCATACCAGAGCACCCGATGCAAACTCAAGTAGCGAGCACTTGCGCTCAACACTAGTCGCCATATCGTCATCTTTTTTTCTTACTTTTGAAAAAAATCCCAACCCCAGCCCTAACCCTAGCACAACCCTAACCATAGCACAACCCTAGCCCCAGCACAACCCTAGCCCCAAACCCAGCCCAAGAGTTTATTTTTGACGCCGTTCCTTGTGCGGTATAAGTGATTAGACGACTTTATTCTTCAGGTCGGTGTGATTACAGCAATGCCAGAATCAAATGGGGTTTTTATGACTGACAGCTGTCACACACTAAAAGACGCATTTTTTGTAAAATCTAGTTTTTGCATCGCCATATTTTGAGAGCTATAATTTTTCCAGATTTTGGCAGACAGTCATGTGACGGCTCGTTTTTTGTGGGATGACTTGACGTTGTTATTGGTGCCATTTTCAGGCACGTGACATTTTTTGATCGCTTTCTATTCCGATTTTTGGGAGGCAGAATAAACAAAAACCAACAATTCAGGAATTGTTTTTTTTTTTTTTTTTTTTTTTATTCTGTTCCGCGTGTGGTAAAATTGATGAGGTAGCTTTATTCTTCGGGTCAGTACGTTTACAGCGGTACCACATTTGTATCATTTTTCTATGTTTTGGCGCTTATACACAATAAAAGCTATTTTATAGAAAAAAATATTTTTTAGCATCGCTTTATTCTGAGAGCTATAACTTTTTTATTTTTCGGCTGATGGAGCTGTATGGCAGCTTGTTTTTTGCGGGACGAGATGACGTTTTCAGCGGTACCATTTTTATTTATATGTGTCTTTTTGATCGCGTGTTATTCCACTTTTTGTTTGGCGGTATGGTGATAAAGCATTGTTTTTTTGCTTCGTTTTTTTTTTTTTTCTACCGTGTTCACTGAAGGGGTTAACTAGTGGGACAGTTTTATAGGTCAGGTTGTTCCGGACGCGGCGATACCAAATAAGTGTACTGTTATTGTTTTTTTTTTTTTATAATAATATTTATTGATGGGTACATTATATTTTTATTTTTGGTGGATTATTTTTTTTATTTTTTTTTTATATTTTTGCAATTTTTTTTTTTTTTTTTTCCACTTTCAGACAGTTTATACACTTTATTACTTTGTCCCATTCTGGGACTTTCACTTTTTTTTCTCTGATCGCCTGCATGGCACAGGAATGCAGCACCATCCCTATGCCATGCAGGCTATCAGCGGTGCACAGTGTGAAGATTGTTTGGAGATGCACTGCGCATGTCCAAACAATCTTCCTGCTGTCTGGTGACCCGGATGTTGTCATGACGACATCGGGTCGTCATGGCAACACCCGGGAAGCCTTTGCAGACTGCGCTGGAAGCCGGAAGAGAAGGTGAGTATCGGCGATCACCTCCCCTTGCCCCCGCAATGCCGCGATCGACTTCGATCGCAGCATCGCAGGGGTTAATGTGCTGGAGGCGGTGCAGGACCGCTCCCTGCACATAATACCGGGTGTCAGCTGTGACAATCAGCTGACACCCGGCGGCGATCGCGATGACGTACTAATACGGGTCTGGCTCTTAAGTCCCAGGGCACAGACGCGTATTAGTACGTCAGATGTTATTAAGGGGTTAATGTACGTCACAGCTTCTCTCACCAGCAGCAATGAGTCCTCTATCGTCCGACCCTTCACACCACACGTCTGGTTGGCGATGATCAGCTCACCCGCCACCTCACTCAGCCGATAATACAAGATCTTGGCCAGGATTTTATAGTCAGTGTTTAGCAAAGACAGTGGACGCCAGTTCCTTACATCTTTTAGATTTCCCTTCTTTGCTAAGAGAACCAGAACAGATCTATACTGGGACTGTAGAAGCTTCCCTGCAGAGAGGCAATCATTATAGACCTGCACCAGGTCCGGAGCCAACAAGTCCCTGAACTCTTTGTAAAACCCGCTGGTCAGGCCGTCTAGTCCTGGGCTCTTGTTGGCCTTTAAGGAGTCAATGCTCCTCTTCACCTCATCCTCAGTTATGGGATCGGCCATACTATCTGCCTGCACCAGGTCTAACGTTGGTAGGGACACCCCCTTCAGATAAGCTTTAATGTCATCCTTATTAATATGAGCCCCTTTATACAGATCTCTATAATAATCCCCAATGATCCTGTGGACTTTCTCTGGCTCAGACTGCTCCACCCCATTCTCATCTAACAAGCCAGTGATCAGCTTCTTACTAACCCTGTTCTTACAGGCAATAAAGGGATCTGGGTTATGGATGCCCCAACTATCAAACTGTCCCTCCGCCTTGAGAGACTTGAGGCGATCGTACTGCAGCTCCCTCATCCGCTGCTTTATATGGCTGACGCTCCGTCCGTCCACCTCCTCACCACCATTCATCCTGCTGTATAGCCGGCTGAGGTGCAGTCTCAGGGCTGTGTATCTCATATAATCCATATTACTACGTCTCCTGGCTGCTCGTATAATAAACTGCTTGATGTCACTCTTCATGATCTCCCACCACTCGGCTGTGTCATCACACATACACTGGGTGGTCCTACGTTTATTATAGAATGTGGTGAAGGCCTCTCTGAACCGAGGATCTTGGACCACAGAGCTGTTCACCTTCCAGTACCCCTTTCCACAGACCACAGCTTGGGCCAGATCCAGCGTCACACTCACCATACAATGGTCCGAATACTCCAGGGGGCTGATCCTGTACTGAGAGCATCTCACCTCCCTCTTTATATACACCCGGTCTATCCTACTGGCATTACCACCCTTATGGTAAGTGTACGTCTTACTGGTATGATGAGACCCATAGGGGTCTACTAGGTGGGCCTGCTGGACTATATTATTAAGGAACGTCTCATCATATCTTAGTTGCTTATGACTGCTGGATCTGTCCACATTACAGGACACATTATTAAAGTCCCCACACAATATAAATACTTTAGATGTAAAGCAATATGGTTTCATGTGGTCAAATAGTTCCCTCCGCTCTTTCCTGGTCTGCGGAGCATAAATGTTTATCGCTCTATAATGGATGGAGTCCAATGTAAAGTCCAGCATCAGACAGCGACCCGGACAGATCTCCAGGACTCTGTCCACCTGGACATTCATGGTATTAAAGAGGACCCCCACACCGTCATTTCTCTCCAGACCGAAGGACCAGTATGACGGCCCAAGTCTCCAGTCTCTCTTGGCTGCATACACATGAGCATTGCTCTTCAAATACGTCTCCTGCAAGAAGAAGACATCAGATCTCTCGTCAGACAAACGCTGGTAAATCGTCTGCCGCCGGCTCACAGTCCTCACACTGTTCACATTAATGGAGTTTATTCTCAGCCGCATCCTGATCACTTAGACTTTTTGGTCTTCTTCCTCCTTCCACTGCTGTCACCTGTAGTGCCCCATCTCTTTGTGGACACGGGAGGGTCAGGATCCCCCTCATCAGAGACGTTTTCGAGGACGCATGAAGGACTTTGCTCCATTTGTGACTCTTCATCTTGGTCTTCTCCCAGCACATTGTAACGTCCAGGACTTATCGCCAGCACTGGAGGCTCAGAGGTTTTCTGTACTGTTGTGACTTTTCTGGTGGGATCCACAGATGCATTTTTTCTTTTTACGGTCACAAAGCCTTCCTCATCCACACTGGACAGTGCAGGCGGACTAACTGCTTCCACAGATGTACTGGGCTGATGTTTGGTTGGTTTGGTGGCAGGCTTTCTGGACCCCTTAGGCCTCTCTTTAACAACTGGCATTTTAGGCCCTACTTTAGTGGCTGATCGAAGCTTAGGTCTTATTATATTGGCTGATGGCGGTTTAGGTCTTTCTTTAGTGGCTGGTGGGCCTTTAGGTGGTTCTTCAGTGGCTGGTGGTCCTAGTAGTGCAGCATCCGTTAGTACCTCAGACTCTGGAGCAGGTTCACTGATACTGTGACTTCTGTCCTCATCCATACCAGCTTCTGGGACATCAGAACCTCTGGTGACATCTTCCTGTACAACTTCTGAGGAGGTCTGGCCATTATATTTATTGTGTTCTGCATGCCGGCAATCCCGGAACGTATGCCCTGGTTCTGAGCACAGATTACAGATGACGGGTCCTGTGCAGTTGTCCTTTGTATGACCTGACTGTCCACATAATGAGCATGTGATACGAGAGCAGTTTATGGCGAGATGCCGGCCCCCACATCTATGGCACAGACGTGGCTGACCAGGGTAGTAGCAGATCCCCCTCTCTGAGCCCAGGTAGGAGTGCGGCAGATGTCTGGTCACACCGCTCTCTTGTATCAGCTGGATTTTCAGTGTATATCCTCCATTCCATATCTGCTCCTCATCATAGATCTTGTCAGGATGACTTCTCACTATGCACTGCCGGTTCAGCCAGTGCTGCAGATCCGCCACCGCCACCACCTCAGACTGGAACAGGACAGTGGCCGTTATCTCCTGCGGCTTAGACAGCTGGATACAATGGAGGTGATCCCAGATCTCATCTTCTCTGGTGTCATTATAGATGTTCCAGAACAAATCCAGATCACACTGGAGCTTAAAGCTGATGTCATAGATCCTGCTGGATGGGATATGGATCAGAGCGTAGACCTCAGACGCATTGAACTTCATGAAGTCTTTTAGGAGAACTTTCCCAATGTAAATTCTGGATGGGATGTTCTCCTCTGGTCCTGTGTATTTTATCCTGACTGCGTTTCTCCTCTGAGGCGGGGGGTTCACTGGTCTGGTGACATTAGAGAACAGTCTCCTGAACTGATGGTCAGCAGATGGGTCAGTGCCGGAGCTTTCACCAGCCGCAGATGCGTCAGTGCCGGAGCTTTCACCAGCCGCAGATGCGTCAGTGCCGGAGCTTTCACCAGCCGCAGGTGGATCAGTGCTGGAAATCTCCACCGCTGCTGGAGGATTAGTGCTGGAGCTCTCCCTAGCTCCATGATTACTGACACCTGACTGTGCTGCAACAACACCCAGATCTACTACTGATGGTTGCACAGTATTGTCTCTATTCACTGACATGGAGGGTTGAGAGTCCATTACCACTGCAGTGTGGTCTCCATCCGCTGACATACATGACATAGAGTCCATCACCACTGATTGCTGCACAGTATTATCTCCATTCACTGACATGGAGGGTTGAGAGTCCATTACTACTGCAGTGTGGTCTCCATCCGCTGACATAGAGTCCATTACCACTGATGGTTGCACAGTATTGTCTCTATTCACTGACATGGAGGGCTCAGAGTCCATTACCACTGCAGTGTGGTCTCCATCCGCTGACATACATGACATAGAGTCCATCACCACTGATTGCTGCACAGTATTATCTCCATTCACTGACATGGAGGGCTCAGAGTCCATTACCACTGCAGTGTGGTCTCCATCCGCTGACATACATGACATAGAGTCCATTACCACTGATTGCTGCACAGTATTATCTCCATTCACTGACATGGATGGTTCAGAGTCCATTATAATATTTGTATTATCTGTTGCAGACAGACATTCACTAGCACCAGTGAGCGGGGTCTCACTCACAGCGCTGAGGGGGGTCTCACTCACAGTATCAGTACAGGGTGCACTTTCTTTCTCACTCTCAGCAGCTGAGCTCACTTCATTGCTGCATAGAGAGGTCACTGCAGTTAACCCCTCGTTTGCTGGCACACTTTCCTCTGCAGCACTTTCTGGTGTCTCGGACCCCTCACACTGTGCCCCTGATATCAGCGCTGCACTTCTCACTGGGCTTCCTTGCTCCACAATGCTGTACACAGTTTTATATTTAATGTCCTTATTCCCAATAAAGCGTTTTCTGCTCACAGTCTGGGCTCTGGATTCTTTTTTTCTCTCTTTAGCCCAAGTCTCCTTTCTGGGCACAGAGTTTAAACCTTTCTCCAGTTTTTCTTTCCTGATCAGCAGCTCTCGGCTGCAATCATCCAGACACTCGCACTTCATCAGTTTTACCTTAGGATCAGTCTCTTTCTTAATTTCTTCTTTTAGTTTGCTGATATGCAATTCCAGCTTAAATATACTTTGCCTTGTAACTTTAGCATTTAATCCTCCAACATAACAAGCAGGTTTAGAAGACTCACCAGCCACCATCTCCAGCTTTCCATTACCATCAGGTGCATGCTGCAGGCCGGACTCCAGACCAGGGGCTTTCCCTGGATCATCAGCCCAGCTCCCCTCCCCTCCACCTGGGTCAGAAGCCATGCCTCCGCCCTGCTGAGAGCTCTCAAGCACACGTCTATCCTCTCCTATGGACAAGAATACAAATACTATAATACTGCTCCTATGTACAAGAATACAAATACTATAATACTGCTTCTATGTACAAGAATATAACTACTATAATACTGCTTCTATGTACAAGAATATAACTACTATAATACTGCTCCTATGTACAAGAATACAAATACTATAATACTGCTTCTATGTACAAGAATATAACTACTATAATACTGCTTCTATGTACAAGAATATAACTACTATAATACTGCTCCCATGTACAAGAATATAACTACTATAATACTGCTCCCATGTACAAGAATACAACTACTATAATACAGCCCCCTATGTACAAGAATACAACTACTATAATACTGCTCCTATGTACAAGAATACAAATACTATAATACTGCCCCCTATGCACAAGAATACAACTACTATAATACTGCTTCTATGTACAAGAATATAACTACTATAATACTGCTTCTATGTACAGGAATATAACTACTATAATACTGCCCCCTATGTACAAGAATATAACTACCATAATACTGCTCCCTATGTACAAGAATATAATAACTATAATACAGCTCCTATGTACAACAATACAAATACTATAATACAGCCCCCTATGTACAAGAATACAACTACTATAATACAGCTCCTATGTACAAGAATATAACTACTATAATACTCTCCTATGTACAAGAATACAAATACTATAATACAGCCCCCTATGTACAAGAATACAACTACTATAATACAGCCCCCTATGTGCAAGAATATAACTACTATAATACAGCCCCCTATGTACAAGAATATAACTACTATAATACAGCTCCTATGTACAAGAATACAACTACTATAATACAGCTCCTATGTACAAGAATATAACTACGATAATACTGCTCCCTATGTACAAGAATATAACTACTATAATACTGCTCCCATGTACATGAATACAGTTAGGTCCATATATATTTGGACAGAGACAACATTTTTCTAATTTTGGTTCTAGACATTACCACAATGAATTTTAAACAAAACAATTCAGATGCAGTTGAAGTTCAGACTTTCAGCTTTCATTTGAGGGTATCCACACTAAAATTGGATGAAGGGTTTAGGAGTTTCAGCTCCTTAACATGTGACACCCTGTTTTTAAAGGGACCAAAAGTAATTGGACAATTGACTCCAAGGCTATTTCATGGACAGGTGAGGGCAATCCCTTCGTTATGTCATTCTCAATTAAGCAGATAAAAGGCCTGGAGTTGATTTGAGGTGTGGTGCTTGCGTTTGAAAGGTTTTGCTGTGAAGTAAACATGCGATCAAAGGCGCTCTCCATGCAGGTGAAACAAGCCATCATTAACCTTCAAAAACAGAAAAAAACCATCCGAGAAATTGCTACAATATTATGAGTGGCAAAATCTACAGTTTGGTACATTCTGAGAAAGAAAGAAAGCACTGGTGAACTCATCAATGCAAAAAGACCTGGGCGCCCTCGGAAGACAACAGTGGTGTATGATCGCAGAATAATCTCCATGGTGAAGAGAAACCCCTTCACAACAGCCAACCTAGTGAACAACACTCTCCAGGAGGTAGGTGTATCAATATCCAAATCTACCATAAAGAGAAGACTGCATGAAAGTAAATACAGTGGGTTCACTGCACGGTGCAAGCCACTCATAAGCATGAAGAATAAAAAGGCTAGACTGGACTTTGCTAAAAAACATCTAAAAAAGCCAGCACAGTTCTGGAAGAACATTCTTTGGACAGATGAAACCAAGATCAACCTCTACCAGAATGATGGAAAGCGAAAAGTATGGTGAAGGCGTGGTACAGCTCATGATCCAAAGCATACCACATCATCTGGAAAACACGGCGGAGGCAGTGTGATGGCTTGGGCATGCATGGCTGCCAGTGGCACTGGGTCACTAGTGTTTATTGATGATGTGACACAGGACAGAAGGAACCGAATGAATTCTGATGTATTCAGAGCCATACTGTCTGCTCAGATCCAGCTGAATGCAGCCAAACTGATTGGTCGTCGTTTCATACTACAGATGGACAATAACCCAAAACATAAAGCCAAAGCAACCCAGGAGTTTATTAAAGAAAAGAAGTGGAATATTCTTGAATGGCCAAGTCAGTCACCTGATCTCAACCCAACTGAGCATGCATTTCACTTGTTAAAGACTAAACTTCAGACAGAAAGGCCCACAAACAAACAGCAACTGAAAACCTCCGCAGTGAAGGCCTGGCAGAGCATCAAAAATGAGGAAACTCAGAGTCTGGTGATGTCCATGAGTTCAAGACTTCAGGCAGTCATTGCCAACAAAGGGTTTTCAACTAACTACTAGAAATGAACATTTTATTTACAATTATTTAATCTGTCCAATTACTTTTGGTCCCTTTAAAAACAGGGTGTCACATGTTAAGGAGCTGAAACTCCTAATCCCTTCATCCAATTTTAATGTGGATACCCTCAAATGAAAGCTGAAAGTCTGAACTTCAACTGCATCTGAATTGTTTTGTTTAAAATTCATTGTGGTAATGTCTAGAACCAAAATTAGAAAAAATGTTGCCTCTGTCCAAATATATATGGACCTAACTGTATAACTACTATAATACCGCCCCCTATGTACAAGAATATAACTATTATAATACAGCTCCTATGTACAAGAATACAACTACTATAATACTGCTCTTTTTGTACAAGAATATAACTACTATAATACTGCTCCCATGTACATGAATATAACTACTATAATACTGCTCCTATGTACAAGAATATAACTACTATAATACTGCTCCTATGTACAAGAATATAACTACTATAATACTGCCCCCTATGTACAAGAATATAACTACTATAATACAGCCCCTATGCACAAGAATATAACTACTATAATACTGCCTCCTATGTACAAGAATATAATTACTATAATACTGCTCCTATGTACAAGAATATAACTACTATAATACTGCTCCCATGTACAGTACAGACCAAAAGTTTGGACACACCTTCTCATTTAAAGATTTTTCTGTATTTTCATGACTGTGAAAATTGTACATTCACACTGAAGGCATCAAAACTATGAATTAACACATGTGGAATCATATACTTAACAAAGAAGTGTGAAACAACTGAAAATATGTCTTATATTCTAGGTTCTTCAAAGTAGCCACCTTTTGCTTTGATGACTGCTTTGCACACTCTTGGCATTCTTTTGATGAGCTTCAAGAGGTAGTCACCGGAAATGGTCTTCCAACAATCTTGAAGGAGTTCCCAGAGATGCTTAGCACTTGTTGGCCCTTTTGCCTTCACTCTGCGGTCCAGCTCACCCCAAACCATCTCGATTGGGTTCAGGTCTGGTGACTGTGGAGGCCAGGTCATCTGGCGTAGCACCCCATCACTTTCCACCTTGGTCAGATAGCCCTTACACAGCCTGGAGGTGTGTTTGGGGTCATTGTCCTGTTGAAAAATAAATGATGGTCCAACTAAACGCAAACCGGATGGAATAGCATGCCGCTGCAAGATGCTGAAGTAGCCATGCCGGTTCAGTATGCTTTCAATTTTGAATAAATCCCCAACAGTGTCACCAGCAAAGCACCCCCACACCATCACACCTCCTCCTCCATGCTTCACGGTGGGAACCAGGCATGTAGAGTCCATCCGTTCACCTTTTCTGCGTCACACAAAGACACGGTGGTTGCAACCAAAGATCTCAAATTTGGACTCATCAGACCAAAGCACAGATTTCCACTGGTCTAATGTCCATTCCTTGTGTTCTTGAGCCCAAACAAGTCTCTTCTGCTTGTTGCCTGTCCTTAGCAGTGGTTTCCCAGCAGCTATTTTACCATGAAGGCCTGCTGCACAAAGTCTCCTCTTAACAGTTGTTGAAGAGATGTGTCTGCTGCTAGAACTCTGTGTGGCATTGACCTGGTCTCTAATCTGAGCTGCTGTTAACCTGCGATTTCTGACGCTGGTGACTCAGATAAACTTATCCTCAGAAGCAGAGGTGACTCTTGGTCTTCCTTTCCTGGGGCGGTCCTCATGTGAGCCAGTTTCTTTGTAGCGCTTGATGGTTTTTGCAACTGCACTTGGGGACACTTTCAAAGTTTGCCCAATTTTTCGCACTGACTGACCTTCATTTCTTAAAGTAATGATGGCCACTCGTTTTTCTTTTCTTAGCTGCTTTTTTCTTGCCATAATACAAATTCTAACAGTCTATTCAGTAGGACTATCAGCTGTGTATCCACCAGACTTCTGCACAACACAACTGATGGTCCCAACCCCATTTATAAGGCAAGAAATCCCACTTATTAAGCCAGAGAGGGCACACCTGTGAAGTGAAAACCATTTCCGGTGACTACCTCTTGAAGCTCATCAAGAGAATGCCAAGAGTGTGCAAAGCAGTCATCAAAGCAAAAGGTGGCTACTTTGAAGAACCTAGAATATAAGACATATTTTCAGTTGTTTCACACTTTTTTGTTAAGTATATAATTCCACATGTGTTAATTCATAGTTTTGATGCCTTCAGTGTGAAAGCACAATTTTCATAGTCATGAAAATACAGAAAAATCTTTAAATGAGGTGTGTCCAAACTTTTGGTCTGTAATGTACATGAATATAACTACTATAATACAGCCCCCTATGTACAAGAATATAATTACTATAATATTGCCCTCTATGTACAAGAATATAACTACTATAATACAGCTCCTATGTACAAGAATATAATTACTATAATGCTGCTCCCATGTACAAGAATATAACTGCTATAATACCGCCCCTGTATAAGAATATAACTGCTATGATACTGCCCCTGTATAAGAATATAACTGCTATGATACTGCCCCTGTCTAAGAATATAACTGCTATGATACTGACCCTGTATAAGAATATAACTGCTATGATACTGCCCCTGTATAAGAATATAACTGCTATAATACTGCCCCTGTATAATAATAACTGCCATGATACTGCCCCTGTATGAGAATATAACTGCTATAATACTGCCCCTGTATAAAAATATAACTGCCATAATACTGCCCCTGTATAAGAATATAACTGCTATGATACTGCCCCTGTATAAGAATATAACTGCTATTATACTGCCCCTGTATAAGAATATAACTGCTATAATACTGTCCCTGTATAAGAATATAACTGCTATGATACTGCCCCTGTATAAGAATATAACTGCTATGATACTACCCCTATATACAAGAATACAACTACTATAATACAGCTCCTATGTACAAGAATATAACTACTATAATACTGCTCCTATGTACAAGAATATAAGTACTATAATACTGCCCCCTATGTACAGGAATATAACTACTATAATACAGCATCCTATGTACAAGAATGTAACTACTATAATACTGCTCCCTATGTACAAGAATACAACTACTATAATACTGCACCTATATACAAGAATACAACTACTATAATACAGCTCCTATGTACAAGAATATAACTACTATAATACAACTCCCTATATACAAGAATATA